>NW_027479228.1:0-180227 GCF_051014685.1 Ptiloglossa arizonensis | reverse complement strand
TTCTAGTTATTCGTTTCGAGCAACAGAACTGCGAAAATTTTGAGTTTCTCAATCATTGCTTACCTCCAAACTGCCATATCTCGCGAACGGATTGACCAATCCGCAAAATTTCTGTTGCATCTGAAAGTAGAAACTCGCCCGATTACAACGGTGTGCGTACTTTTGCCCTAGGCCGTTCTAGTTATGCTTGTCGAGCATCAGAACTGCGAAAATTTTGAGTTTCTCGAGCGTTTCTTACCTCCAAACTGCCATATCTCGCGAACGGATAGACCAATCCCCAAAATTTCTGTTGCATCTGAAAGGAGAAACTCGTCCGATTACAACGGTATGCGTACTTTTCCCCTAGGCCGTTCTAGTTATTCGTTTCGAGCATCAGAACTGCGAAAATTTTGAGTTTCTCAAGCGTTTCTTACCTCCAAAGTGCCATATCTCGCGAACGGATTGACCAATCCGCAAAATTTCTGTTGCATCTGAAAGTAGAAACTCGCCCGATTACAACGGTGTGCGTACTTTTTCCCCTATGGCCGTTCTTGTTATTCGTTTCGAGCATCAGAACCGCGAAAATTTTGAGTTTCTCAAGCGTTTCTTACTTCCAAACTGCCATATCTCGCGAACGGATTGACCAATCCGCAAAATTTCTGTTGCATCTGAAGGTCGAAACTCGCCCGATTACAACGGTGTGCGTACTTTTGCCCTAGGCCGTTCTAGTTATGCTTGTCGAGCATCAGAACTGCGAAAATTTTGAGTTTCTCGAGCGTTTCTTACATCCAAACTGCCATATCTCGCGAACGGATTGACCAATCCGCAAAATTTCTGTTGCATCTGAAAGTAGATACTCGCCCGATTACAACGGTATGAGTACTTTTCCCCTAGGCCGTTCTAGCTATTCGTTTCGAGCATCAGAAATGTGAAAATTTTGAGTTTCTCAAGCGTTTCTTACCTCCAAACTGCCATATCTCGCGAACGGATAGACCAATCCGCAAAATTTCTGTTGCATCTGAAAGTAGAAACTCGTCCGATTACAACGGTATGCGTACTTTTCCCCTAGGCCGTTCTAGTTATTCGTTTCGAGCATCAGAACTGCGAAAATTTTGAGTTTCTCAAGCGTTTCTTACTTCCAAACTGCCATATCTCGCGAACGAATTGACCAATCCGCAAAATTTCTGTTGCATCTGAAGGTCGAAACTCGCCCGATTACAACGGTGTGCGTACTTTTCCCCTAGCCCGTTCTAGTTGTTCGTTTCGAGCAACAGAACTGCGAAAATTTTGATTTTCTCAAGCGTTGCTTACCTCCAAACTGCCATATCTCGCGAACGGAATGACCAATCCGCAAAATTTCTGTTGCATCTGAAAGTAGAAACTCGCCCGATTACAACGGTGTGCGTACTTTTCCCCTAGGCCGTTCTTGTTATTCGTTTCGAGCATCAGAACCGCGAAAATTTTGAGTTTCTCAAGCGTTTCTTACCTCCAAACTGCCATATCTCGCGAACGGATTGACCAATCTGCAAAATTTCTGTTGCATCTGAAAGTAGAAACTCGCCCGATCACAACGGTATGCGTACTTTTCCCCTAGGCCGTTCTAGTTATTCGTTTCGAGCATCAGAACTGCGAAAATTTGAGTTTCTCAACCGTTTCTTACCTCCAAACTGCCATATCACGCGAACGGATTGACCAATCCGCAAAATTTCTGTTGCATCTGAAAGTAGAAACTCGCCCGATTACAACGGTGTGCGTACTTTTCACCTAGGCCGTTCTTGTTATTCGTTTCGAGCATCAGAACCGCGAAAATTTTGAGTTTCTCAAGCGTTTCTTACTTCCAAACTGCCATATCTCGCGAACGAATTGACCAATCCGCAAAATTTCTGTTGCATCTGAAGGTCGAAACTCGCCCGATTACAACGGTGTGCGTACTTTTCCCTAGCCCGTTCTAGTTATTCGTTTCGAGCAACAGAACTGCGAAAATTTTGATTTTCTCAAGCGTTGCTTACCTCCAAACTGCCATATCTCGCGAACGGATTGACCAATCCGCAAAATTTCTGTTGCATCTGAAAGTAGAAACTCGCCCGATTACAACGGTGTGCGTACTTTTCCCCTAGGCCGTTCTTGTTATTCGTTTCGAGCATCAGAACCGCGAAAATTTTGAGTTTCTCAAGCGTTTCTTACCTCCAAACTGCCATATCTCGCGAACGGATTGACCAATCTGCAAAATTTCTGTTGCATCTGAAAGTAGAAACTCGCCCGATTACAACGGTGTGCGTACTTTTCACCTAGGCCGTTCTTGTTATTCGTTTCGAGCATCAGAACCGCGAAAATTTTGAGTTTCTCAAGCGTTTCTTACATCCAAACTGCCATATCTCGCGAACGGATTGTCCAATCCGCAAAATTTCTGTTGCATCTGAAAGTAGAAACTCGCCCGATTACAACGGTATGCGCACTTTTCCCCTAGGCCGTTCTAGTTATGCTTGTCGAGCATCAGAACTGCGAAAATTTTGAGTTTCTCGAGCGTTTCTTACCTCCAAACTGCCATATCTCGCGAACGGATTGACCAATCCGCAAAATTTCTGTTGCATCTGAAAGTAGAAACTCGCCCGATTACAACACTATGCGTACTTTTCCCCTAGGCCGTTCTTGTTATTCGTTTCGAGCATCAGAACCGCGAAAATTTTGAGTTTCTCAAGCGTTTCTTACATCCAAACTGCCATATCTCGCGAACGGATTGTCCAATCCGCAAAATTTCTGTTGCATCTGAAAGTAGAAACTCGCCCGATTACAACGGTATGCGCACTTTTCCCCTAGGCCGTTCTAGTTATGCTTGTCGAGCATCAGAACTGCGAAAATTTTGAGTTTCTCGAGCGTTTCTTACCTCCAAACTGCCATATCTCGCGAACGGATTGACCAATCCGCAAAATTTCTGTTGCATCTGAAAGTAGAAACTCGCCCGATTACAACACTATGCGTACTTTTCCCCTAGGCCGTTCTAGTTATTCGTTTCGAGCATCAGAACTGCGAAAATTTTGAGTTTCTCAAGCGTTTCTTACTTCCAAACTGCCATACCTCGCGAACGGATTGACCAATCCGCAAAATTTCTGTTGCATCTGAAAGTAGAAACTCGCCCGATTACAACGGTGTGCGTACTTTTCCCCTAGGCCGTTCTTGTTATTCGTTTCGAGCATCAGAACCGCGAAAATTTTGAGTTTCTCAAGCGTTTCTTACCTCCAAACTGCCATATCTCGCGAACGGATTGACCAATCTGCAAAATTTCTGTTGCATCTGAAAGTAGAAACTCGCCCGATTACAACGGTGTGCGTACTTTTCACCTAGGCCGTTCTTGTTATTCGTTTCGAGCATCAGAACCGCGAAAATTTTGAGTTTCTCAAGCGTTTCTTACCTCCAAACTGCCATATCTCGCGAACGGATTGACCAATCTGCAAAATTTCTGTTGCATCTGAAAGTAGAAACTCGCCCGATTACAACGGTGTGCGTACTTTTCCCCCTAGGCCGTTCTAGTTATTCGTTTCGAGCATCAGAACTGCGAAAATTTTGAGTTTCTCAAGCGTTTCTTACGTCCAAACTGCCATATCTCGCGAACGGATTGTCCAATCCGCAAAATTTCTGATGCATCTGAAAGTAGAAACTCGCCCGATTACAACTGTGTGCGTACTTTTCCCCTAGCCCGTTCTAGTTATTCGTTTCGAGCAACAGAACTGCGAAAATTTTGAGTTTCTCAATCATTGCTTACCTCCAAACTGCCATATCTCGCGAACGGATTGACCAATCCGCAAAATTTCTGTTGCATCTGAAAGTAGAAACTCGCCCGATTACAACGGTGTGCGTACTTTTCCCCTAGGCCGTTCTTGTTATTCGTTTCGAGCATCAGAACCGCGAAAATTTTGAGTTTCTCAAGCGTTTCTTACATCCAAACTGCCATATCTCGCGAACGGATTGACCAATCCGCAAAATTTCTGTTGCATCTGAAAGTAGAAACTCGCCCGATTACAACACTATGCGTACTTTTCCCCTAGGCCGTTCTAGTTATTCGTTTCGAGCATCAGAACTGCGAAAATTTTGAGTTTCTCAAGCGTTTCTTACTTCCAAACTGCCATATCTCGCGAACGGATTGACCAATCCGCAAAATTTCTGTTGCATCTGAAAGTAGAAACTCGCCCGATTACAACGGCATGCGTACTGTTCCCCTAGGCCGTCCTTGTTATTCGTTTCGAGCATCAGAACTGCGGAAATTTTGAGTTTCTCAAGCGTTTCTTACCTCCAAACTGCAATATCTCGCGAACGGATTGACCAATCCGCAAAATTTCTGTTGCATCTGAAAGTAGAAACTCGCCCAATTACAACGGTATGCGTACTTTTCCCCTAGGCCGTTCTAGTTATTCGTTTCGAGCATCAGAACTGCGAAAATTTTGAGTTTCTCAAGCGTTTCTTACCTCCAAACTGCCAAATCTCGCGAACGGATTGACCAATCCGCAAAATTTCTGTTGCATCTGAAAGTAGAAACTCGCCCGATTACAACTGTATGCGTTCTTGTCCAATAGTCCGTTCTAGTTATTCGTTTCGAGCATCAGAACTGCGAAAATTTTGAGTTTCTCAACCGTTTCTTACCTCCGAACTGCCATATCTCGCGAACGGATTGACCAATCCGCAAAATTTCTGTTGCATCTGAAGGTCGAAACTCGCCCGATTACAACGGTGTGCGTACTTTTGCCCTAGGCCGTTCTAGTTATGCTTGTCGAGCATCAGAACTGCGAAAATTTTGAGTTTCTCGAGCGTTTCTTACCTCCAAACTGCCATATCTCGCGAACGGATTGACCAATCCGCAAAATTTCTGTTGCATCTGAAAGTAGAAACTCGCCCGATTACAACACTATGCGTACTTTTCCCCTAGGCCGTTCTAGTTATTCGTTTCGAGCATCAGAACTGCGAAAATTTTGAGTTTCTCAAGCGTTTCTTACTTCCAAACTGCCATATCTCGCGAACGGATTGACCAATCCGCAAAATTTCTGTTGCATCTGAAAGTAGAAACTCGCCCGATTACAACGGCATGCGTACTTTTCCCGTAGGCCGTCCTTGTTATTCGTTTCGAGCATCAGAACTGCGGAAATTTTGAGTTTCTCAAGCGTTTCTTACCTCCAAACTGCAATATCTCGCGAACGGATTGACCAATCCGCAAAATTTCTGTTGCATCTGAAAGTAGAAACTCGCCCAATTACAACGGTATGCGTACTTTTCCCCTAGGCCGTTCTAGTTATTCGTTTCGAGCATCAGAACTGCGAAAATTTTGAGTTTCTCAAGCGTTTCTTACCTCCAAACTGCCATATCTCGCGAACGGATTGACCAATCCGCAAAATTTCTGTTGCATCTGAAAGTAGAAACTTGCCCGATTACAACTGTATGCGTTCTTGTCCAATAGTCCGTTCTAGTTATTCGTTTCGAGCATCAGAACTGCGAAAATTTTGAGTTTCTCAACCGTTTCTTACCTCCGAACTGCCATATCTCGCGAACGGATTGACCAATCCGCAAAATTTCTGTTGCATCTGAAAGTAGAAACTCGCCCGATTACAACGGTGTGCGTACTTTTCCCCTATGGCCGTCCTTGTTATTCGTTTCGAGCATCAGAACCGCGAAAATTTTGAGTTTCTCAAGCGTTTCTTACTTCCAAACTGCCATATCTCGCGAACGAATTGACCAATCCGCAAAATTTCTGTTGCATCTGAAGGTCGAAACTCGCCCGATTACAACGGTGTGCGTACTTTTCCCCTAGCCCGTTCTAGTTATTCGTTTCGAGCAACAGAACTGCGAAAATTTTGAGTTTCTCAAGCGTTGCTTACCTCCAAACTGCCATATCTCGCGAACGGATTGACCAATCCGCAAAATTTCTGTTGCATCTGAAAGTAGAAACTCGCCCGATTACAACGGTGTGCGTACTTTTCCCCTATGGCCGTTCTTGTTATTCGTTTCGAGCATCAGAACCGCGAAAATTTTGAGTTTCTCAAGCGTTTCTTACTTCCAAACTGCCATATCTCGCGAACGAATTGACCAATCCGCAAAATTTCTGTTGCATCTGAAGGTCGAAACTCGCCCGATTACAACGGTGTGCGTACTTTTCCCCTAGCCCGTTCTAGTTATTCGTTTCGAGCAACAGAACTGCGAAAATTTTGAGTTTCTCAAGCGTTGCTTACCTCCAAACTGCCATATCTCGCGAACGGATTGACCAATCCGCAAAATTTCTGTTGCATCTGAAAGTAGAAACTCGCCCGATTACAACGGTGTGCGTACTTTTCCCCTATGCCGTTCTTGTTATTCGTTTCGAGCATCAGAACCGCGAAAATTTTGAGTTTCTCAAGCGTTTCTTACCTCCAAACTGCCATATCTCGCGAACGGATTGTCCAATCCGCAAAATTTCTGTTGCATCTGAAAGTAGAAACTCGTCCGATTACAACTGTGTGCGTACTTTTCCCCTAGCCCGTTCTAGTTATTCGTTTCGAGCAACAGAACTGCGAAAATTTTGAGTTTCTCAATCATTGCTTACCTCCAAACTGCCATATCTCGCGAACGGATTGACCAATCCGCAAAATTTCTGTTGCATCTGAAAGTAGAAACTCGCCTGATTACAACGGCATGCGTACTTTTCCCCTAGGCCGTCCTTGTTATTCGTTTCGAGCATCAGAACTGCGGAAATTTTGAGTTTCTCAAGCGTTTCTTACCTCCAAACTGCCATATCTCGCGAACGGATTGACCAATCCTCAAAATTTCTGTTGCATCAGAAAGTAGAAACTCGCCCAATTACAACGGTATGCGTACTTTTCTCCTAGGCCGTTCTACTTATTCGTTTCGAGCATCAGAACTGCGAAAATTTTGAGTTTCTCAAGCGTTTCTTACCTCCAAACTGCCATATCTCGCGAACGGATTGACCAATCCGCAAAATTTCTGTTGCATCTGAAAGTAGAAACTCGCCCGATTACAACTGTATGCGTACTTTTCCAATAGTCCGTTCTAGTTATTCGTTTCGAGCATCAGAACTGCGAAAATTTTGAGTTTCTCAACCGTTTCTTACCTCCGAACTGCCATATCTCGCGAACGGATTGACCAATCCGCAAAATTTCTGTTGCATCTGAAAGTAGAAACTCGCCCGATTACAACGGTGTGCGTACTTTTCCCCTATGGCCGTTCTTGTTATTCGTTTCGAGCATCAGAACCGCGAAAATTTTGAGTTTCTCAAGCGTTTCTTACTTCCAAACTGCCATATCTCGCGAACGAATTGACCAATCCGCAAAATTTCTGTTGCATCTGAAGGGCGAAACTCGCCCGATTACAACGGTGTGAGTACTTTTCCCCTATGCCGTTCTTGTTATTCGTTTCGAGCATCAGAACCGCGAAAATTTTGAGTTTCTCAAGCGTTTCTTACCTCCAAACTGCCATATCTCGCGAACGGATTGTCCAATCCGCAAAGTTTCTGTTGCATCTGAAAGTAGAAACTCGCCCGATTACAACGGTGTGCGTACTTTTCCCGTATGGCCGTTCCTGTTATTCGTTTCGAGCATCAGAACCACGAAAATTTTGAGTTTCTCAAGCGTTTCTTACTTCCAAACTGCCATATCTCGCGAACGAATTGACCAATCCGCAAAATTTCTGTTGCATCTGAAGGTCGAAACTCGCCCGATTACAACGGTGTGCGTACTTTTCCCCTATGCCGTTCTTGTTATTCGTTTCGAGCATCAGAACCGCGAAAATTTTGAGTTTCTCAAGCGTTTCTTACCTCCAAACTGCCATATCTCGCGAACGGATTGTCCAATCCGCAAAATTTCTGATGCATCTGAAAGTAGAAACTCGCCCGATTACAACTGTGTGCGTACTTTTCCCCTAGCCCGTTCTAGTTATTCGTTTCGAGCAACAGAACTGCGAAAATTTTGAGTTTCTCAATCATTGCTTACCTCCAAACTGCCATATCTCGCGAACGGATTGACCAATCCGCAAAATTTCTGTTGCATCTGAAAGTAGAAACTCGCCCGATTACAACGGCATGCGTACTTTTCCCCTAGGCCGTCCTTGTTATTCGTTTCGAGCATCAGAACTGCGGAAATTTTGAGTTTCTCAAGCGTTTCTTACCTCCAAACTGCCATATCTCGCGAACGGATTGACCAATCCTCAAAATTTCTATTGCATCTGAAAGTAGAAACTCGCCCAATTACAACGGCATGCGTACTTTTCCCCTAGGCCGTCCTTGTTATTCGTTTCGAGCATCAGAACTGCGGAAATTTTGAGTTTCTCAAGCATTTCTTACCTCCAAACTGCCATATCTCGCGAACGGATTGTCCAATCCGCAAAATTTCTGATGCATCTGAAAGTAGAAACTCGCCCGATTACAACTGTGTGCGTACTTTTCCCCTAGCCCGTTCTAGTTATTCGTTTCGAGCAACAGAACTGCGAAAATTTTGAGTTTCTCAATCATTGCTTACCTCCAAACTGCCATATCTCGCGAACGGATTGACCAATCCGCAAAATTTCTGTTGCATCTGAAAGTAGAAACTCGCCCGATTACAACGGTGTGCGTACTTTTCCCCTAGGCCGTTCTTGTTATTCGGTTCGAGCATCAGAACCGCGAAAATTTTGAGTTTCTCAAGCGTTTCTTACATCCAAACTGCCATATCTCGCGAACGGATTGACCAATCCGCAAAATTTCTGTTGCATCTGAAAGTAGAAACTCGCCCGATTACAACGGTATGCGTACTTTTCCCCTAGGCTGTTCTAGTTATTCGTTTCGAGCATCAGAAATGTGAAAATTTTGAGTTTCTCAAGCGTTTCTTACCTCCAAACTGCCATATCTCGCGAACGGATAGACCAATCCGCAAAATTTCTGTTGCATCTGAAAGTAGAAACTCGCCCAATTGAAACGGTATGTGTGCTTTTCCCCTGGGCCATTCTAGTTATTCGTTTCGAGCATCAGAACTGTGCAAATTTTGAGTTTCTCAACCGTTTCTTACATCCAAACTGCCATATCTCGGGAACGGATTGACCAATCCGCAAAATTTCTGTTGCATATGAAAGTCGAAACTCGCCCGATTACAATGGTATGTGTACTTACCCCTAGGCCGTTCTAGTTATTCGTTTCGAGCATCAGAACTGCGAAAATTTTGAGTTTCTCAAGCGTTTCTTACCTCCAAACTGCCATATCTCGCGAACGGATTGACCAATCCACAAAATTTCTATTGCATCTGAAAGTAGAAATTCGCCCGATTACAACTGTGTGCGTACTTTTCCCCTAGCCCGTTCTAGTTATTCGTTTCGAGCAACAGAACTGCGAAAATTTTGAGTTTCTCAAGCGTTGCTTACCTCCAAACTGCCATATCTCGCGAACGGATAGACCAATCCGCAAAATTTCTATTGCATCTGAAAGTAGAAACTCGCCCAATTGAAACGGTATGTGTGCTTTTCCCCTGGGCCATTCTAGTTATTCGTTTCGAGCAACAGAACTGTGCAAATTTTGAGTTTCTCAACCGTTTCTTACCTCCAAACTGCCATATCACGCGAACGGATTTTCCAATCCGCAAAATTTCTGTTGCATCTGAAAGTAGAAACTCGTCCGATTACAACGGTATGCGTAGTTTTCCCCTAGGCCGTTCTAGTTATTCGTTTCGAGCATCAGAACTGCGAAAATTTTGAGTTTCTCAAGCGTTTCTTACCTCCAAACTGCCATATCTCGCGAACGGATTGACCAATCCGCAAAATTTCTGTTGCATCTGAAAGTAGAAACTCGCCCGATTACAACGGTGTGCGTACTTTTCCCCTAGGCCGTTCTTGTTATTCGTTTCGAGCATCAGAACCGCGAAAATTTTGAGTTTCTCAAGCGTTTCTTACCTCCAAACTGCCATATCTCGCGAACGGATTGACCAATCTGCAAAATTTCTGTTGCATCTGAAAGTAGAAACTCGCCCGATCACAACGGTATGCGTACTTTTCCCCTAGGCCGTTCTAGTTATTCGTTTCGAGCATCAGAACTGCGAAAATTTTGAGTTTCTCAAGCGTTGCTTACCTCCAAACTGCCATATCTCGCGAACGGATTGACCAATCCGCAAAATTTCTGTTGCATCTGAAAGTAGAAACTCGCCCGATTACAACGGTGTGCGTACTTTTCCCCTAGTCCGTTCTAGTTATTCGTTTCGAGCATCAGAACTGCGAAAATTTTGAGTTTCTCAACCGTTTCTTACCTCCGAACTGCCATATCTCGCGAACGGATTGACCAATCCGCAAAATTTCTGTTGCATCTGAAAGTAGAAACTCGCCCGATTACAACGGTGTGCGTACTTTTCCCCTATGGCCGTTCTTGTTATTCGTTTCGAGCATCAGAACCGCGAAAATTTTGAGTTTCTCAAGCGTTTCTTACTTCCAAACTGCCATATCTCGCGAACGAATTGACCAATCCGCAAAATTTCTGTTGCATCTGAAGGTCGAAACTCGCCCGATTACAACGGTGTGCGTACTTTTCCCCTAGCCCGTTCTAGTTATTCGTTTCGAGCAACAGAACTGCGAAAATTTTGAGTTTCTCAAGCGTTGCTTACCTCCAAACTGCCATATCTCGCGAACGGATTGACCAATCCGCAAAATTTCTGTTGCATCTGAAAGTAGAAACTCGCCCGATTACAACGGTGTGCGTACTTTTCCCCTAGGCCGTTCTTGTTATTCGTTTCGAGCATCAGAACCGCGAAAATTTTGAGTTTCTCAAGCGTTTCTTACCTCCAAACTGCCATATCTCGCGAACGGATTGTCCAATCCGCAAAATTTCTGATGCATCTGAAAGTAGAAACTCGCCCGATTACAACTGTGTGCGTACTTTTCCCCTAGCCCGTTCTAGTTATTCGTTTCGAGCAACAGAACTGCGAAAATTTTGAGTTTCTCAATCATTGCTTACCTCCAAACTGCCATATCTCGCGAACGGATTGACCAATCCGCAAAATTTCTGTTGCATCTGAAAGTAGAAGCTCGCCCGATTACAACGGCATGCGTACTTTTCCCCTAGGCCGTCCTTGTTATTCGTTTCGAGCATCAGAACTGCGGAAATTTTGAGTTTCTCAAGCGTTTATTACCTCCAAACTGCCATATCTCGCGAACGGATTGTCCAATCCGCAAAATTTCTGATGCATCTGAAAGTAGAAACTCGCCCGATTACAACTGTGTGCGTACTTTTCCCCTAGCCCGTTCTAGTTATTCGTTTCGAGCAACAGAACTGCGAAAATTTTGAGTTTCTCAATCATTGCTTACCTCCAAACTGCCATATCTCGCGAACGGATTGACCAATCCGCAAAATTTCTGTTGCATCTGAAAGTAGAAACTCGCCCGATTACAACGGTGTGCGTACTTTTCCCCTAGGCCGTTCTTGTTATTCGGTTCGAGCATCAGAACCGCGAAAATTTTGAGTTTCTCAAGCGTTTCTTACATCCAAACTGCCATATCTCGCGAACGGATTGACCAATCCGCAAAATTTCTGTTGCATCTGAAAGTAGAAACTCGCCCGATTACAACGGTATGCGTACTTTTCCCCTAGGCTGTTCTAGTTATTCGTTTCGAGCATCAGAAATGTGAAAATTTTGAGTTTCTCAAGCGTTTCTTACCTCCAAACTGCCATATCTCGCGAACGGATAGACCAATCCGCAAAATTTCTGTTGCATCTGAAAGTAGAAACTCGCCCAATTGAAACGGTATGTTTGCTTTTCCCCTGGGCCATTCTAGTTATTCGTTTCGAGCATCAGAACTGTGCAAATTTTGAGTTTCTCAACCGTTTCTTACATCCAAACTGCCATATCTCGGGAACGGATTGACCAATCCGCAAAATTTCTGTTGCATATGAAAGTCGAAACTCGCCCGATTACAATGGTATGTGTACTTACCCCTAGGCCGTTCTAGTTATTCGTTTCGAGCATCAGAACTGCGAAAATTTTGAGTTTCTCAAGCGTTTCTTACCTCCAAACTGCCATATCTCGCGAACGGATTGACCAATCCGCAAAATTTCTATTGCATCTGAAAGTAGAAATTCGCCCGATTACAACTGTGTGCGTACTTTTCCCCTAGCCCGTTCTAGTTATTCGTTTCGAGCAACAGAACTGCGAAAATTTTGAGTTTCTCAAGCGTTGCTTACATCCAAACTGCCATATCTCGCGAACGGATTGACCAATCCCCAAAATTTCGGTTGCATCTGAAAGTAGAAACTCGCCCGATTACAACGGTGTGCGTACATTTCCCCTAGGCCGTTCTTGTTATTCGTTTCGAGCATCAGAACCGCGAAAATTTTGAGTTTCTCAAGCGTTTCTTACCTCCAAACTGCCATATTTCGCGAACGGATTGACCAATCCGCAAAATTTCTGTTGCATCTGAAAGTAGAAACTCGCCCGATTACAACGGTGTAGGTACTTTTCGCCTAGGCCGTTCTAGTTATTCGCTTCGAGCATCAGAACTGCGAAAATTTTGAGTTTCTCAAGCGTTTCTTACTTCCAAACTGCCATATCTCGCGAACAGATTGACCAATCCGCAAAATTTCTGTTGCATCTGAAAGTAGAAACTCGCCCGATTACAACGGTGTAGGTACTTTTCGCCTAGGCCGTTCTAGTTATTCGCTTCGAGCATCAGAACTGCGAAAATTTTGAGTTTCTCAAGCGTTTCTTACTTCCAAACTGCCATATCTCGCGAACAGATTGACCAATCCGCAAAATTTCTGTTGCATCTGATGGTAGAAACTCGCCCGATTACAACGGTATGCGTACTTTTCCCCTATGGCCGTTCTTGTTATTCGTTTCGAGCATCAGAACCGCGAAAATTTTGAGTTTCTCAAGCGTTTCTTACTTCCAAACTGCCATATCTCGCGAACGAATTGACCAATCCGCAAAATTTCTGTTGCATCTGAAGGTCGAAACTCGCCCGATTACAACGGTGTGCGTACTTTTCCCCTAGCCCGTTCTAGTTATTCGTTTCGAGCAACAGAACTGCGAAAATTTTGAGTTTCTCAAGCGTTGCTTACCTCCAAACTGCCATATCTCGCGAACGGATTGACCAATCCGCAAAATTTCTGTTGCATCTGAAAGTAGAAACTCGCCCGATTACAACGGTGTGCGTACTTTTCCCCTAGGCCGTTCTTGTTATTCGTTTCGAGCATCAGAACCGCGAAAATTTTGAGTTTCTCAAGCGTTTCTTACCTCCAAACTGCCATATCTCGCGAACGGATTGTCCAATCCGCAAAATTTCTGATGCATCTGAAAGTAGAAACTCGCCCGATTACAACTGTGTGCGTACTTTTCCCCTAGCCCGTTCTAGTTATTCGTTTCGAGCAACAGAACTGCGAAAATTTTGAGTTTCTCAATCATTGCTTACCTCCAAACTGCCATATCTCGCGAACGGATTGACCAATCCGCAAAATTTCTGTTGCATCTGAAAGTAGAAGCTCGCCCGATTACAACGGCATGCGTACTTTTCCCCTAGGCCGTCCTTGTTATTCGTTTCGAGCATCAGAACTGCGGAAATTTTGAGTTTCTCAAGCGTTTATTACCTCCAAACTGCCATATCTCGCGAACGGATTGTCCAATCCGCAAAATTTCTGATGCATCTGAAAGTAGAAACTCGCCCGATTACAACTGTGTGCGTACTTTTCCCAGGCCCGTTCTAGTTATTCGTTTCGAGCAACAGAACTGCGAAAATTTTGAGTTTCTCAATCATTGCTTACCTCCAAACTGCCATATCTCGCGAACGGATTGACCAATCCGCAAAATTTCTGTTGCATCTGAAAGTAGAAACTCGCCCGATTACAACGGTGTGCGTACTTTTCCCCTAGGCCGTTCTTGTTATTCGGTTCGAGCATCAGAACCGCGAAAATTTTGAGTTTCTCAAGCGTTTCTTACATCCAAACTGCCATATCTCGCGAACGGATTGACCAATCCGCAAAATTTCTGTTGCATCTGAAAGTAGAAACTCGCCCGATTACAACGGTATGCGTACTTTTCCCCTAGGCTGTTCTAGTTATTCGTTTCGAGCATCAGAAATGTGAAAATTTTGAGTTTCTCAAGCGTTTCTTACCTCCAAACTGCCATATCTCGCGAACGGATAGACCAATCCGCAAAATTTCTGTTGCATCTGAAAGTAGAAACTCGCCCAATTGAAACGGTATGTTTGCTTTTCCCCTGGGCCATTCTAGTTATTCGTTTCGAGCATCAGAACTGTGCAAATTTTGAGTTTCTCAACCGTTTCTTACATCCAAACTGCCATATCTCGGGAACGGATTGACCAATCCGCAAAATTTCTGTTGCATATGAAAGTCGAAACTCGCCCGATTACAATGGTATGTGTACTTACCCCTAGGCCGTTCTAGTTATTCGTTTCGAGCATCAGAACTGCGAAAATTTTGAGTTTCTCAAGCGTTTCTTACCTCCAAACTGCCATATCTCGCGAACGGATTGACCAATCCGCAAAATTTCTATTGCATCTGAAAGTAGAAATTCGCCCGATTACAACTGTGTGCGTACTTTTCCCCTAGCCCGTTCTAGTTATTCGTTTCGAGCAACAGAACTGCGAAAATTTTGAGTTTCTCAAGCGTTGCTTACATCCAAACTGCCATATCTCGCGAACGGATTGACCAATCCCCAAAATTTCGGTTGCATCTGAAAGTAGAAACTCGCCCGATTACAACGGTGTGCGTACATTTCCCCTAGGCCGTTCTTGTTATTCGTTTCGAGCATCAGAACCGCGAAAATTTTGAGTTTCTCAAGCGTTTCTTACCTCCAAACTGCCATATTTCGCGAACGGATTGACCAATCCGCAAAATTTCTGTTGCATCTGAAAGTAGAAACTCGCCCGATTACAACGGTGTAGGTACTTTTCGCCTAGGCCGTTCTAGTTATTCGCTTCGAGCATCAGAACTGCGAAAATTTTGAGTTTCTCAAGCGTTTCTTACTTCCAAACTGCCATATCTCGCGAACAGATTGACCAATCCGCAAAATTTCTGTTGCATCTGAAAGTAGAAACTCGCCCGATTACAACGGTGTAGGTACTTTTCGCCTAGGCCGTTCTAGTTATTCGCTTCGAGCATCAGAACTGCGAAAATTTTGAGTTTCTCAAGCGTTTCTTACTTCCAAACTGCCATATCTCGCGAACAGATTGACCAATCCGCAAAATTTCTGTTGCATCTGAAGGTAGAAACTCGCCCGATTACAACGGTATGCGTACTTTTCCCCTATGGCCGTTCTTGTTATTCGTTTCGAGCATCAGAACCGCGAAAATTTTGAGTTTCTCAAGCGTTTCTTACTTCCAAACTGCCATATCTCGCGAACGAATTGACCAATCCGCAAAATTTCTGTTGCATCTGAAGGTCGAAACTCGCCCGATTACAACGGTGTGCGTACTTTTCCCCTAGCCCGTTCTAGTTATTCGTTTCGAGCAACAGAACTGCGAAAATTTTGAGTTTCTCAAGCGTTGCTTACCTCCAAACTGCCATATCTCGCGAACGGATTGACCAATCCGCAAAATTTCTGTTGCATCTGAAAGTAGAAACTCGCCCGATTACAACGGTGTGCGTACTTTTCCCCTAGGCCGTTCTTGTTATTCGTTTCGAGCATCAGAACCGCGAAAATTTTGAGTTTCTCAAGCGTTTCTTACCTCCAAACTGCCATATCTCGCGAACGGATTGTCCAATCCGCAAAATTTCTGATGCATCTGAAAGTAGAAACTCGCCCGATTACAACTGTGTGCGTACTTTTCCCCTAGCCCGTTCTAGTTATTCGTTTCGAGCAACAGAACTGCGAAAATTTTGAGTTTCTCAATCATTGCTTACCTCCAAACTGCCATATCTCGCGAACGGATTGACCAATCCGCAAAATTTCTGTTGCATCTGAAAGTAGAAACTCGCCCGATTACAACGGTGTGCGTACATTTCCCCTAGGCCGTTCTTGTTATTCGTTTCGAGCATCAGAACCGCGAAAATTTTGAGTTTCTCAAGCGTTTCTTACCTCCAAACTGCCATATTTCGCGAACGGATTGACCAATCCGCAAAATTTCTGTTGCATCTGAAAGTAGAAACTCGCCCGATTACAACGGTGTAGGTACTTTTCGCCTAGGCCGTTCTAGTTATTCGCTTCGAGCATCAGAACTGCGAAAATTTTGAGTTTCTCAAGCGTTTCTTACTTCCAAACTGCCATATCTCGCGAACAGATTGACCAATCCGCAAAATTTCTGTTGCATCTGAAAGTAGAAGCTCGCCCGATTACAACGGTGTAGGTACTTTTCGCCTAGGCCGTTCTAGTTATTCGCTTCGAGCATCAGAACTGCGAAAATTTTGAGTTTCTCAAGCGTTTCTTACTTCCAAACTGCCATATCTCGCGAACAGATTGACCAATCCGCAAAATTTCTGTTGCATCTGAAGGTAGAAACTCGCCCGATTACAACGGTATGCGTACTTTTCCCCTATGGCCGTTCTTGTTATTCGTTTCGAGCATCAGATCCGCGAAAATTTTGAGTTTCTCAAGCGTTTCTTACTTCCAAACTGCCATATCTCGCGAACGAATTGACCAATCCGCAAAATTTCTGTTGCATCTGAAGGTCGAAACTCGCCCGATTACAACGGTGTGCGTACTTTTCCCCTAGCCCGTTCTAGTTATTCGTTTCGAGCAACAGAACTGCGAAAATTTTGAGTTTCTCAAGCGTTGCTTACCTCCAAACTGCCATATCTCGCGAACGGATTGACCAATCCGCAAAATTTCTGTTGCATCTGAAAGTAGAAACTCGCCCGATTACAACGGTGTGCGTACTTTTCCCCTAGGCCGTTCTTGTTATTCGTTTCGAGCATCAGAACCGCGAAAATTTTGAGTTTCTCAAGCGTTTCTTACCTCCAAACTGCCATATTTCGCGAACGGATTGACCAATCCGCAAAATTTCTGTTGCATCTGAAAGTAGAAACTCGCCCGATTACAACGGTGTAGGTACTTTTCGCCTAGGCCGTTCTAGTTATTCGCTTCGAGCATCAGAACTGCGAAAATTTTGAGTTTCTCAAGCGTTTCTTACTTCCAAACTGCCATATCTCGCGAACAGATTGACCAATCCGCAAAATTTCTGTTGCATCTGAAGGTAGAAACTCGCCCGATTACAACGGTATGCGTACTTTTCCCCTATGGCCGTTCTTGTTATTCGTTTCGAGCATCAGATCCGCGAAAATTTTGAGTTTCTCAAGCGTTTCTTACTTCCAAACTGCCATATCTCGCGAACAGATTGACCAATCCGCAAAATTTCTGTTGCATCTGAAAGTAGAAGCTCGCCCGATTACAACGGTGTAGGTACTTTTCGCCTAGGCCGTTCTAGTTATTCGTTTCGAGCATCAGAACTGCGAAAATTTTGAGTTTCTCAAGCGTTTCTTACCTCCAAACTGCCATATCTCGCGAACGGATTGACCAATCCGCAAAATTTCTATTGCATCTGAAAGTAGAAATTCGCCCGATTACAACTGTGTGCGTACTTTTCCCCTAGCCCGTTCTAGTTATTCGTTTCGAGCAACAGAACTGCGAAAATTTTGAGTTTCTCAAGCGTTGCTTACATCCAAACTGCCATATCTCGCGAACGGATTGACCAATCCCCAAAATTTCGGTTGCATCTGAAAGTAGAAACTCGCCCGATTACAACGGTGTGCGTACATTTCCCCTAGGCCGTTCTTGTTATTCGTTTCGAGCATCAGAACCGCGAAAATTTTGAGTTTCTCAAGCGTTTCTTACCTCCAAACTGCCATATTTCGCGAACGGATTGACCAATCCGCAAAATTTCTGTTGCATCTGAAAGTAGAAACTCGCCCGATTACAACGGTGTAGGTACTTTTCGCCTAGGCCGTTCTAGTTATTCGCTTCGAGCATCAGAACTGCGAAAATTTTGAGTTTCTCAAGCGTTTCTTACTTCCAAACTGCCATATCTCGCGAACAGATTGACCAATCCGCAAAATTTCTGTTGCATCTGAAAGTAGAAACTCGCCCGATTACAACGGTGTAGGTACTTTTCGCCTAGGCCGTTCTAGTTATTCGCTTCGAGCATCAGAACTGCGAAAATTTTGAGTTTCTCAAGCGTTTCTTACTTCCAAACTGCCATATCTCGCGAACAGATTGACCAATCCGCAAAATTTCTGTTGCATCTGAAGGTAGAAACTCGCCCGATTACAACGGTATGCGTACTTTTCCCCTATGGCCGTTCTTGTTATTCGTTTCGAGCATCAGAACCGCGAAAATTTTGAGTTTCTCAAGCGTTTCTTACTTCCAAACTGCCATATCTCGCGAACGAATTGACCAATCCGCAAAATTTCTGTTGCATCTGAAGGTCGAAACTCGCCCGATTACAACGGTGTGCGTACTTTTCCCCTAGCCCGTTCTAGTTATTCGTTTCGAGCAACAGAACTGCGAAAATTTTGAGTTTCTCAAGCGTTGCTTACCTCCAAACTGCCATATCTCGCGAACGGATTGACCAATCCGCAAAATTTCTGTTGCATCTGAAAGTAGAAACTCGCCCGATTACAACGGTGTGCGTACTTTTCCCCTAGGCCGTTCTTGTTATTCGTTTCGAGCATCAGAACCGCGAAAATTTTGAGTTTCTCAAGCGTTTCTTACCTCCAAACTGCCATATCTCGCGAACGGATTGTCCAATCCGCAAAATTTCTGATGCATCTGAAAGTAGAAACTCGCCCGATTACAACTGTGTGCGTACTTTTCCCCTAGCCCGTTCTAGTTATTCGTTTCGAGCAACAGAACTGCGAAAATTTTGAGTTTCTCAATCATTGCTTACCTCCAAACTGCCATATCTCGCGAACGGATTGACCAATCCGCAAAATTTCTGTTGCATCTGAAAGTAGAAACTCGCCCGATTACAACGGTGTGCGTACATTTCCCCTAGGCCGTTCTTGTTATTCGTTTCGAGCATCAGAACCGCGAAAATTTTGAGTTTCTCAAGCGTTTCTTACCTCCAAACTGCCATATTTCGCGAACGGATTGACCAATCCGCAAAATTTCTGTTGCATCTGAAAGTAGAAACTCGCCCGATTACAACGGTGTAGGTACTTTTCGCCTAGGCCGTTCTAGTTATTCGCTTCGAGCATCAGAACTGCGAAAATTTTGAGTTTCTCAAGCGTTTCTTACTTCCAAACTGCCATATCTCGCGAACAGATTGACCAATCCGCAAAATTTCTGTTGCATCTGAAAGTAGAAGCTCGCCCGATTACAACGGTGTAGGTACTTTTCGCCTAGGCCGTTCTAGTTATTCGCTTCGAGCATCAGAACTGCGAAAATTTTGAGTTTCTCAAGCGTTTCTTACTTCCAAACTGCCATATCTCGCGAACAGATTGACCAATCCGCAAAATTTCTGTTGCATCTGAAGGTAGAAACTCGCCCGATTACAACGGTATGCGTACTTTTCCCCTATGGCCGTTCTTGTTATTCGTTTCGAGCATCAGATCCGCGAAAATTTTGAGTTTCTCAAGCGTTTCTTACTTCCAAACTGCCATATCTCGCGAACGAATTGACCAATCCGCAAAATTTCTGTTGCATCTGAAGGTCGAAACTCGCCCGATTACAACGGTGTGCGTACTTTTCCCCTAGCCCGTTCTAGTTATTCGTTTCGAGCAACAGAACTGCGAAAATTTTGAGTTTCTCAAGCGTTGCTTACCTCCAAACTGCCATATCTCGCGAACGGATTGACCAATCCGCAAAATTTCTGTTGCATCTGAAAGTAGAAACTCGCCCGATTACAACGGTGTGCGTACTTTTCCCCTAGGCCGTTCTTGTTATTCGTTTCGAGCATCAGAACCGCGAAAATTTTGAGTTTCTCAAGCGTTTCTTACCTCCAAACTGCCATATCTCGCGAACGGATTGTCCAATCCGCAAAATTTCTGATGCATCTGAAAGTAGAAACTCGCCCGATTACAACTGTGTGCGTACTTTTCCCCTAGCCCGTTCTAGTTATTCGTTTCGAGCAACAGAACTGCGAAAATTTTGAGTTTCTCAAGCGTTGCTTACATCCAAACTGCCATATCTCGCGAACGGATTGACCAATCCCCAAAATTTCGGTTGCATCTGAAAGTAGAAACTCGCCCGATTACAACGGTGTGCGTACATTTCCCCTAGGCCGTTCTTGTTATTCGTTTCGAGCATCAGAACCGCGAAAATTTTGAGTTTCTCAAGCGTTTCTTACCTCCAAACTGCCATATTTCGCGAACGGATTGACCAATCCGCAAAATTTCTGTTGCATCTGAAAGTAGAAACTCGCCCGATTACAACGGTGTAGGTACTTTTCGCCTAGGCCGTTCTAGTTATTCGCTTCGAGCATCAGAACTGCGAAAATTTTGAGTTTCTCAAGCGTTTCTTACTTCCAAACTGCCATATCTCGCGAACAGATTGACCAATCCGCAAAATTTCTGTTGCATCTGAAAGTAGAAACTCGCCCGATTACAACGGTGTAGGTACTTTTCGCCTAGGCCGTTCTAGTTATTCGCTTCGAGCATCAGAACTGCGAAAATTTT
Source organism: Ptiloglossa arizonensis (assembly GCF_051014685.1). Taxonomy (NCBI): domain Eukaryota; kingdom Metazoa; phylum Arthropoda; class Insecta; order Hymenoptera; family Colletidae; genus Ptiloglossa; species Ptiloglossa arizonensis. The sequence goes on along the minus strand of NW_027479228.1, from coordinate 159,703 downwards.
GAGTTTCTCAAGCGTTTCTTACTTCCAAACTGCCATATCTCGCGAACAGATTGACCAATCCGCAAAATTTCTGTTGCATCTGAAGGTAGAAACTCGCCCGATTACAACGGTATGCGTACTTTTCCCCTATGGCCGTTCTTGTTATTCGTTTCGAGCATCAGAACCGCGAAAATTTTGAGTTTCTCAAGCGTTTCTTACTTCCAAACTGCCATATCTCGCGAACGAATTGACCAATCCGCAAAATTTCTGTTGCATCTGAAGGTCGAAACTCGCCCGATTACAACGGTGTGCGTACTTTTCCCCTAGCCCGTTCTAGTTATTCGTTTCGAGCAACAGAACTGCGAAAATTTTGAGTTTCTCAAGCGTTGCTTACCTCCAAACTGCCATATCTCGCGAACGGATTGACCAATCCGCAAAATTTCTGTTGCATCTGAAAGTAGAAACTCGCCCGATTACAACGGTGTGCGTACTTTTCCCCTAGGCCGTTCTTGTTATTCGTTTCGAGCATCAGAACCGCGAAAATTTTGAGTTTCTCAAGCGTTTCTTACCTCCAAACTGCCATATCTCGCGAACGGATTGTCCAATCCGCAAAATTTCTGATGCATCTGAAAGTAGAAACTCGCCCGATTACAACTGTGTGCGTACTTTTCCCCTAGCCCGTTCTAGTTATTCGTTTCGAGCAACAGAACTGCGAAAATTTTGAGTTTCTCAATCATTGCTTACCTCCAAACTGCCATATCTCGCGAACGGATTGACCAATCCGCAAAATTTCTGTTGCATCTGAAAGTAGAAACTCGCCCGATTACAACGGTGTGCGTACATTTCCCCTAGGCCGTTCTTGTTATTCGTTTCGAGCATCAGAACCGCGAAAATTTTGAGTTTCTCAAGCGTTTCTTACCTCCAAACTGCCATATTTCGCGAACGGATTGACCAATCCGCAAAATTTCTGTTGCATCTGAAAGTAGAAACTCGCCCGATTACAACGGTGTAGGTACTTTTCGCCTAGGCCGTTCTAGTTATTCGCTTCGAGCATCAGAACTGCGAAAATTTTGAGTTTCTCAAGCGTTTCTTACTTCCAAACTGCCATATCTCGCGAACAGATTGACCAATCCGCAAAATTTCTGTTGCATCTGAAAGTAGAAACTCGCCCGATTACAACGGTGTAGGTACTTTTCGCCTAGGCCGTTCTAGTTATTCGCTTCGAGCATCAGAACTGCGAAAATTTTGAGTTTCTCAAGCGTTTCTTACTTCCAAACTGCCATATCTCGCGAACAGATTGACCAATCCGCAAAATTTCTGTTGCATCTGAAGGTAGAAACTCTCCCGATTACAACGGTATGCGTACTTTTCCCCTATGGCCGTTCTTGTTATTCGTTTCGAGCATCAGATCCGCGAAAATTTTGAGTTTCTCAAGCGTTTCTTACTTCCAAACTGCCATATCTCGCGAACGAATTGACCAATCCGCAAAATTTCTGTTGCATCTGAAGGTCGAAACTCGCCCGATTACAACGGTGTGCGTACTTTTCCCCTAGCCCGTTCTAGTTATTCGTTTCGAGCAACAGAACTGCGAAAATTTTGAGTTTCTCAAGCGTTGCTTACCTCCAAACTGCCATATCTCGCGAACGGATTGACCAATCCGCAAAATTTCTGTTGCATCTGAAAGTAGAAACTCGCCCGATTACAACGGTGTGCGTACTTTTCCCCTAGGCCGTTCTTGTTATTCGTTTCGAGCATCAGAACCGCGAAAATTTTGAGTTTCTCAAGCGTTTCTTACCTCCAAACTGCCATATCTCGCGAACGGATTGTCCAATCCGCAAAATTTCTGATGCATCTGAAAGTAGAAACTCGCCCGATTACAACTGTGTGCGTACTTTTCCCCTAGCCCGTTCTAGTTATTCGTTTCGAGCAACAGAACTGCGAAAATTTTGAGTTTCTCAATCATTGCTTACCTCCAAACTGCCATATCTCGCGAACGGATTGACCAATCCGCAAAATTTCTGTTGCATCTGAAAGTAGAAACTCGCCCGATTACAACGGTGTGCGTACATTTCCCCTAGGCCGTTCTTGTTATTCGTTTCGAGCATCAGAACCGCGAAAATTTTGAGTTTCTCAAGCGTTTCTTACCTCCAAACTGCCATATTTCGCGAACGGATTGACCAATCCGCAAAATTTCTGTTGCATCTGAAAGTAGAAACTCGCCCGATTACAACGGTGTAGGTACTTTTCGCCTAGGCCGTTCTAGTTATTCGCTTCGAGCATCAGAACTGCGAAAATTTTGAGTTTCTCAAGCGTTTCTTACTTCCAAACTGCCATATCTCGCGAACAGATTGACCAATCCGCAAAATTTCTGTTGCATCTGAAAGTAGAAACTCGCCCGATTACAACGGTGTAGGTACTTTTCGCCTAGGCCGTTCTAGTTATTCGCTTCGAGCATCAGAACTGCGAAAATTTTGAGTTTCTCAAGCGTTTCTTACTTCCAAACTGCCATATCTCGCGAACAGATTGACCAATCCGCAAAATTTCTGTTGCATCTGAAGGTAGAAACTCGCCCGATTACAACGGTATGCGTACTTTTCCCCTATGGCCGTTCTTGTTATTCGTTTCGAGCATCAGAACCGCGAAAATTTTGAGTTTCTCAAGCGTTTCTTACTTCCAAACTGCCATATCTCGCGAACGAATTGACCAATCCGCAAAATTTCTGTTGCATCTGAAGGTCGAAACTCGCCCGATTACAACGGTGTGCGTACTTTTCCCCTAGCCCGTTCTAGTTATTCGTTTCGAGCAACAGAACTGCGAAAATTTTGAGTTTCTCAAGCGTTGCTTACCTCCAAACTGCCATATCTCGCGAACGGATTGACCAATCCGCAAAATTTCTGTTGCATCTGAAAGTAGAAACTCGCCCGATTACAACGGTGTGCGTACTTTTCCCCTAGGCCGTTCTTGTTATTCGTTTCGAGCATCAGAACCGCGAAAATTTTGAGTTTCTCAAGCGTTTCTTACCTCCAAACTGCCATATCTCGCGAACGGATTGTCCAATCCGCAAAATTTCTGATGCATCTGAAAGTAGAAACTCGCCCGATTACAACTGTGTGCGTACTTTTCCCCTAGCCCGTTCTAGTTATTCGTTTCGAGCAACAGAACTGCGAAAATTTTGAGTTTCTCAATCATTGCTTACCTCCAAACTGCCATATCTCGCGAACGGATTGACCAATCCGCAAAATTTCTGTTGCATCTGAAAGTAGAAACTCGCCCGATTACAACGGCATGCGTACTTTTCCCCTAGGCCGTCCTTGTTATTCGTTTCGAGCATCAGAACTGCGGAAATTTTGAGTTTCTCAAGCGTTTATTACCTCCAAACTGCCATATCTCGCGAACGGATTGTCCAATCCGCAAAATTTCTGATGCATCTGAAAGTAGAAACTCGCCCGATTACAACTGTGTGCGTACTTTTCCCCTAGCCCGTTCTAGTTATTCGTTTCGAGCAACAGAACTGCGAAAATTTTGAGTTTCTCAATCATTGCTTACCTCCAAACTGCCATATCTCGCGAACGGATTGACCAATCCGCAAAATTTCTGTTGCATCTGAAAGTAGAAACTCGCCCGATTACAACGGTGTGCGTACTTTTCCCCTAGGCCGTTCTTGTTATTCGGTTCGAGCATCAGAACCGCGAAAATTTTGAGTTTCTCAAGCGTTTCTTACATCCAAACTGCCATATCTCGCGAACGGATTGACCAATCCGCAAAATTTCTGTTGCATCTGAAAGTAGAAACTCGCCCGATTACAACGGTATGCGTACTTTTCCCCTAGGCTGTTCTAGTTATTCGTTTCGAGCATCAGAAATGTGAAAATTTTGAGTTTCTCAAGCGTTTCTTACCTCCAAACTGCCATATCTCGCGAACGGATAGACCAATCCGCAAAATTTCTGTTGCATCTGAAAGTAGAAACTCGCCCAATTGAAACGGTATGTTTGCTTTTCCCCTGGGCCATTCTAGTTATTCGTTTCGAGCATCAGAACTGTGCAAATTTTGAGTTTCTCAACCGTTTCTTACATCCAAACTGCCATATCTCGGGAACGGATTGACCAATCCGCAAAATTTCTGTTGCATATGAAAGTCGAAACTCGCCCGATTACAATGGTATGTGTACTTACCCCTAGGCCGTTCTAGTTATTCGTTTCGAGCATCAGAACTGCGAATATTTTGAGTTTCTCAAGCGTTTCTTACCTCCAAACTGCCATATCTCGCGAACGGATTGACCAATCCGCAAAATTTCTATTGCATCTGAAAGTAGAAATTCGCCCGATTACAACTGTGTGCGTACTTTTCCCCTAGCCCGTTCTAGTTATTCGTTTCGAGCAACAGAACTGCGAAAATTTTGAGTTTCTCAAGCGTTGCTTACCTCCAAACTGCCATATCTCGCGAACGGATTGACCAATCCCCAAAATTTCGGTTGCATCTGAAAGTAGAAACTCGCCCGATTACAACGGTGTGCGTACATTTCCCCTAGGCCGTTCTTGTTATTCGTTTCGAGCATCAGAACCGCGAAAATTTTTAGTTTCTCAAGCGTTTCTTACCTCCAAACTGCCATATCTCGCGAACGGATTGACCAATCCGGAAAATTTCTGTTGCATCTGAAAGTAGAAACTCGCCCGACTACAACGGTATGCGTACTTTTCCCCTAGGCCGTTCTAGTTATTCGTTTCGAGCATCAGAACTGCGAAAATTTTGAGTTTCTCAACCGTTTCTTACCTGCAAACTGCCATATCACGCGAACGGATTTTCCAATCCTCAAAATTTCTCTTGCATCTGAAAGTAGAAACTCGTCCGATTACAACGGTATGCGTACTTTTCCACTAGGCCGTTCTAGTTATTCGTTTCGAGCATCAGAACTGTGAAAATTTTTAGTTTCTCAAGCGTTTCTTACCTCCAAACTGCCATATCTCGGGAACGGATTGACCAATCCGCAAAATTTCTGTTGCATATGAAAGTCGAAACTCGCCCGATTACAATGGTATGTGTACTTATCCCCTAGGCCGTTCTAGTTATTCGTTTCGAGCATCAGAGCTGCGAAAATTTTGAGTTTCTCAAGCGTTTCTTACCTCCAAACTGCCATACTTCGCGAACGGATTGTCCAATCCGCAAAATTTCTGATGCATCTGAAAGTAGAAACTGGCCCGATTACAACTGTGTGCGTACTTTTCCCCTAGCCCGTTCTAGTTATTCGTTTCGAGCAACAGAACTGCGAAAATTTTGAGTTTCTCAAGCATTGCTTACCTCCAAACTGCCATATCTCGCGAACGGATTGACCAATCCGCAAAATTTCTGTTGCATCTGAAAGTAGAAACTCGCCCGATTACAACGGTGTGCGTACTTTTCCCCTAGGCCGTTCTTGTTATTCGTTTCGAGCATCAGAACCGCGAAAATTTTGAGTTTCTCAAGCGTTTCTTACCTCCAAACTGCCATATCTCGCGAACGGATTGACCAATCCGCAAAATTTCTGTTGCATCTGAAAGTAGAAACTCGCCCGATTACAACGGTATGCGTACTTTTCCCCTCGGCCGTTCTAGTTATTCGTTTCGAGCATCAGAACTGCGAAAATTTTGAGTTTCTCAAGCGTTTCTCACCTACAAACTGCCACATCTCGCGAACGGATTGTCCAATCCGCAAAATTTCTGATGCATCAGAAAGTAGAAACTCGCCCGATTACAACTGTATGCGAACTTTTCCCCTAGCCCGTCCTAGTTATTCGTTTCGAGCAACAGAACTGCGAAGATTTTGTGTTTCTCAAGCATTGCTTACCTCCAAACTGCCATATCTCGCGAACGGATTGACCAATCCGCAAAATTTCTGTTGCATCTGAAAGTAGATACTCGCCCGATTACAACGGTGTGCGTACTTTTCCCCTAGGCCGTTCTTGTTATTCGTTTCGAGCATCAGAACCGCGAAAATTTTGAGTTTCTCAAGCGTTTCTTACCTCCAAACTGCAATATCTCGCGAACGGATTGACCAATCCGCAAAATTTCTGTTGCATCTGAAAGTAGAAACTCGCCCGATTACAACGGTATGCGTACTTTTCCCCTAGGCCGTTCTTGTTATTCGTTTCGAGCATCAGAACCGCGAAAATTTTGAGTTTCTCAAGCGTTTCTTACCTCCAAACTGCAATATCTCGCGAACGGATTGACCAATCCGCAAAATTTCTGTTGCATCTGAAAGTAGAAACTCGCCCGATTACAACGGTATGCGTACTTTTCCCCTCGGCCGTTCTAGTTATTCGTTTCGAGCATCAGAACTGCGAAAATTTTGAGTTTCCCAACCGTTTCTTACCTCCAAACTGCCATATCACGCGAACGGATTTTCCAATCCGCAAAATTTCTGTTGCATCTGAAAGTAGAAACTCGTCCGATTACAACGCTATGCGTACTTTTCCCCTAGGCCGTTCTAGTTATTCGTTTCGAGCATCAGAACTGTGAAAATTTTTAGTTTCTCAAGCGTTTCTTACCTCCAAACTGCCATATCTCGGGAACGGATTGACCAATCCGCAAAATTTCTGTTGCATATGAAAGTCGAAACTCGCCCGATTACAACTGTATGCGTACTTTTCCCCTAGCCCGTCCTAGTTATTCGTTTCGAGCAACAGAACTGCGAAAATTTGGTGTTTCTCAAGCATTGCTTACCTCCAAACTGCCATATCTCGCGAACGGATTGACCAATCCGCAAAATTTCTGTTGCATCTGAAAGTAGAAACTCGCCCGATTACAACGGTGTGCGTACTTTTCCCCTAGGCCGTTCTTGTTATTCGTTTCGAGCATCAGCACCGCGAAAATTTTGAGTTTCTCAAGCGTTTCTTACCTCCAAACTGCCATATCTCGCGAACGGATTGACCAATCCGCAAAATTTCTGTTGCATCTGAAAGTAGAAACTCGCCCGATTACAACGGTGTGCGTACTTTTCCCCTAGGCCGTTCTTGTTATTCGTTTCGAGCATCAGCACCGCGAAAATTTTGAGTTTCTCAAGCGTTTCTTACCTCCAAACTGCCATATCTCGCGAACGGATTGACCAATCCGCAAAATTTCTGTTGCATCTGAAAGTAGAAACTCGCCCGATTACAACGGTATGTGTACTTATCCCCTAGGCCGTTCTAGTTATTCGTTTCGAGCATCAGAACTGCGAAAATTTTGATTTTCTCAAGCGTTTCTTACCTCCAAACTGCCATATCTCGCGAACGGATTGTCCAATCCGCAAAATTTCTGATGCATCTGAAAGTAGAAACTCGCCCGATTACAACTGTATGCGTACTTTTCCCCTAGCCCGTTCTAGTTATTCGTTTCGAGCAACAGAACTGCGAAAATTTTGAGTTTCTCAAGCGTTGCTTACCTCCAAACTGCCATATCTCGCGAACGGATTGACCAATCCGCAAAATTTCCATTGCATCTGAAAGTAGAAACTCGCCCGATTACAACGGTGTGCGTACTCTTCCCCTAGGCCGTTCTTGTTATTCGTTTCGAGCAACAGAACTGCGAAAATTTTGAGTTTCTCAAGCGTTTCTTACCTCCAAACTGCCATATCTCGCGAACGGATTGACCAATCCGCAAAATTTCTGTTGCATCTGAAAGTAGAAACTCGCCCGATTACAACGGTATGTGTACTTATCCCCTAGGCCGTTCTAGTTATTCGTTTCGAGCATCAGAACTGCGAAAATTTTGATTTTCTCAAGCGTTTCTTACCTCCAAACTGCCATATCTCGCGAACGGATTGTCCAATCCGCAAAATTTCTGATGCATCTGAAAGTAGAAACTCGCCCGATTACAACTGTATGCGTACTTTTCCCCTAGCCCGTCCTAGTTATTCGTTTCGAGCAACAGAACTGCGAAAATTTGGTGTTTCTCAAGCATTGCTTACCTCCAAACTGCCATATCTCGCGAACGGATTGACCAATCCGCAAAATTTCTGTTGCATCTGAAAGTAGAAACTCGCCCGATTACAACGGTGTGCGTACTTTTCCCCTAGGCCGTTCTTGTTATTCGTTTCGAGCATCAGCACCGCGAAAATTTTGAGTTTCTCAAGCGTTTCTTACCTCCAAACTGCCATATCTCGCGAACGGATTGACCAATCCGCAAAATTTCTGTTGCATCTGAAAGTAGAAACTCGCCCGATTACAACGGTGTGCGTACTTTTCCCCTAGGCCGTTCTTGTTATTCGTTTCGAGCATCAGCACCGCGAAAATTTTGAGTTTCTCAAGCGTTTCTTACCTCCAAACTGCCATATCTCGCGAACGGATTGACCAATCCGCAAAATTTCTGTTGCATCTGAAAGTAGAAACTCGCCCGATTACAACGGTATGTGTACTTATCCCCTAGGCCGTTCTAGTTATTCGTTTCGAGCATCAGAACTGCGAAAATTTTGATTTTCTCAAGCGTTTCTTACCTCCAAACTGCCATATCTCGCGAACGGATTGTCCAATCCGCAAAATTTCTGATGCATCTGAAAGTAGAAACTCGCCCGATTACAACTGTATGCGTACTTTTCCCCTAGCCCGTTCTAGTTATTCGTTTCGAGCAACAGAACTGCGAAAATTTTGAGTTTCTCAAGCGTTGCTTACCTCCAAACTGCCATATCTCGCGAACGGATTGACCAATCCGCAAAATTTCTATTGCATCTGAAAGTAGAAACTCGCCCGATTACAACGGTGTGCGTACTCTTCCCCTAGGCCGTTCTTGTTATTCGTTTCGAGCAACAGAACTGCGAAAATTTTGAGTTTCTCAAGCGTTGCTTACCTCCAAACTGCCATATCTCGCGAACGGATTGACCAATCCGCAAAATTTCTGTTGCATCTGAAAGTAGAAACTCGCCCGATTACAACTGTATGCGTACTTTTCCCCTAGCCCGTCCTAGTTATTCGTTTCGAGCATCAGAACCGCGAAAATTTTGAGTTTCTCAAGCGTTTCTTACCTCCAAACTGCCATATCTCGCGAACGGATTGACCAATCCGCAAAATTTCTGTTGCATCTGAAAGTAGAAACTCGCCCGATTACAACGGTATGCGTACTTTTCCCCTAGGCCGTTCTAGTTATTCGTTTCGAGCATCAGAACTGCGAAAATTTTGAGTTTCTCAAGCGTTTCTTGCTTCCAAACTGCCATATCTCGCGAACGGATTGACCAATCCGCAAAATTTCTGTTGCATCTGAAAGTAGAAACTCGCCCGATTACAACGGTATGTGTGCTTTTCCCCTGGGCCATTCTAGTTATTCGTTTCGAGCATCAGAACTGTGCAAATTTTGAGTTTCTCAACCGTTTCTTACCTCCAAACTGCCATATCTCGCGAACGGATTGACCAATCCGCAAAATTTCTGTTGCATCTGAAAGTAGAAACTCGCCCGATTACAACGGTATGCGTACTTTTCCCCTCGGCCGTTCTAGTTATTCGTTTCGAGCATCAGAACTGCGAAAATTTTGAGTTTCTCAAGCGTTTCTCACCTACAAACTGCCACATCTCGCGAACGGATTGTCCAATCCGCAAAATTTCTGATGCATCAGAAAGTAGAAACTCGCCCGATTACAACTGTATGCGAACTTTTCCCCTAGCCGGTCCTAGTTATTCGTTTCGAGCAACAGAACTGCGAAAATTTTGTGTTTCTCAAGCATTGCTTACCTCCAAACTGCCATATCTCGCGAACGGATTGACCAATCCGCAAAATTTCTGTTGCATCTGAAAGTAGAAACTCGCCCGATTACAACGGTGTGCGTACTTTTCCCCTAGGCCGTTCTTGTTATTCGTTTCGAGCATCAGAACTGTGAAAATTTTTAGTTTCTCAAGCGTTTCTTACCTCCAAACTGCCATATCTCGGGAACGGATTGACCAATCCGCAAAATTTCTGTTGCATATGAAAGTCGAAACTCGCCCGATTACAATGGTATGTGTACTTATCCCCTAGGCCGTTCTAGTTATTCGTTTCGAGCATCAGAACTGCGAAAATTTTGAGTTTCTCAAGCGTTTCTTACCTCCAAACTGCCATATCTCGCGAACGGATTGACCAATCCGCAAAATTTCTATTGCATCTGAAAGTAGAAACTCGCCCGATTACAACGGTGTGCGTACTTTTCCCCTCGGCCGTTCTAGTTATTCGTTTCGAGCATCAGAACTGCGAAAATTTTGAGTTTCTCAAGCGTTTCTCACCTACAAACTGCCACATCTCGCGAACGGATTGTCCAATCCGCAAAATTTCTGATGCATCAGAAAGTAGAAACTCGCTCGATTACAACTGTATGGGTACTTTTCCCCTAGCCCGTCATAGTTATTCGTTTCGAGCAACAGAACTGCGAAAATTTTGTGTTTCTCAAGCATTGCTTACCTCCAAACTGCCATATCTCGCGAACGGATTGACCAATCCGCAAAATTTCTGTTGCATCTGAAAGTAGAAACTCGCCCGATTACAACGGTGTTCGTACTTTTCCCCTAGGCCGTTCTTGTTATTCGTTTCGAGCATCAGCACCGCGAAAATTTTGAGTTTCTCAAGCGTTTCTTACCTCCAAACTGCCATATCTCGCGAACGGATAGACCAATCCGCAAAATTTCTGTTGCCTCTGAAAGTAGAAACTCGCCCGATTACAACGGTATGCGTACTTTTCCCCTAGGCCGTTCTAGTTATTCGTTTCGAGCATCAGAACTGCGAAAATTTTGAGTTTCTCAAGCGTTTCTTACTTCCAAACTGCCATATCTCGCGAACGGATTGACCAATCCGCAAAATTTCTGTTGCATCTGAAAGTAGAAACTCGCCCGATTACAACGGTATGTGTGCTTTTCCCCTGGGCCATTCTAGTTATTCGTTTCGAGCATCAGAACTGTGCAAATTTTGAGTTTCTCAACCGTTTCTTACCTCCAAACTGCCATATCACGCGAACGGATTTTCCAATCCGCAAAATTTCTGTTGCATCTGAAAGTAGAAACTCGCCCGATTACAACGGTATGCGTACTTTTCCCCTAGGCCGTTCTAGTTATTCGTTTCGAGCATCAGAACTGCGAAAATTTTGAGTTTCTCAAGCGTTTTCCACATACAAACTGCCACATCTCGCGAACGGATTGTCCAATCCGCAAAATTTCTGATGTATCTGAAAGTAGAAACTCGCCCGATTACAACTGTATGCGTACTTTTCCCCTAGCCCGTCCTAGTTATTCGTTTCGAGCAACAGAACTGCGAAAATTTTGTGTTTCTCAAGCATTGCTTACCTCCAAACTGCCATATCTCGCGAACGGATTGACCAATCCGCAAAATTTCTGTTGCATCTGAAAGTAGAAACTCGCCCGATTACAACGGTGTGCGTACTTTTCCCCTAGGCCGTTCTTGTTATTCGTTTCGAGCATCAGAACCGCGAAAATTTTGAGTTTCTCAAGCGTTTCTTACCTCCAAACTGCCATATCTCGCGAACGGATTGACCAATCCGCAAAATTTCTGTTGCATCTGAAAGTAGAAACTCGCCCGATTTCAACGGTATGCGTACTTTTTTCCTCGGCCGTTCTAGTTATTCGTTTCGAGCATCAGAACTGCGAAAATTTTGAGTTTCTCAACCGTTTCTTACCTCCAAACTGCCATATCACGCGAACGGATTTTCCAATCCGCAAAATTTCTGTTGCATCTGAAAGTAGAAACTCGTCCGATTACAACGCTATGCGTACTTTTCCCCTAGGCCGTTCTAGTTATTCGTTTCGAGCATCAGAACTGTGAAAATTTTTAGTTTCTCAAGCGTTTCTTACCTCCAAACTGCCATATCTCGGGAACGGAGTGACCAATCCGCAAAATTTCTGTTGCATATGAAAGTCGAAACTCGCCCGATTACAATGGTATGTGTACTTATCCCCTAGGCCGTTCTAGTTATTCGTTTCGAGCATCAGAACTGCGAAAATTTTGAGTTTCTCAAGCGTTTCTTACCTCCAAACTGCCATATCTCGCGAACGGATTGACCAATCCGCAAAATTTCTGTTGCATCTGAAAGTAGAAACTCGCCCGATTACAACGGTATGCGTACTTTTCCCCTAGGCCGTTCTAGTTATTCGTTTCGAGCATCAGAACTGCGAAAATTTTGAGTTTCTCAAGCGTTTCTCACATACAAACTGCCACATCTCGCGAACGGATTGTCCAATCCGCAAAATTTCTGACGCATCTGAAAGTAGAAACTCGCCCGATTACAACTGTATGCGTACTTTTCCCCTAGCCCGTCCTAGTTATTCGTTTCGAGCAACAGAACTGCGAAAATTTTGTGTTTCTCAAGCATTGCTTACCTCCAAAGTGCCATATCTCGCGAACGGATTGACCAATCCGCAAAATTTCTGTTGCATCTGAAAGTAGAAACTCGCCCGATTACAATGGTATGTGTACTTATCCCCTAGGCCGTTCTAGTTATTCGTTTCGAGCATCAGAACTGCGAAAATTTTGAGTTTCTCAAGCGTTTCTTACCTCCAAACTGCCATATCTCGCGAACGGATTGTCCAATCCGCAAAATTTCTGATGCATCTGAAAGTAGAAACTCGCCCGATTACAACTGTATGAGTACTTTTCCCCTAGCCCGTTCTAGTTATTCGTTTCGAGCAACAGAACTGCGAAAATTTTGAGTTTCTCAAGCCTTGCTTACCTCCAAACTGCCATATCTCGCGAACGGATTGACCAATCCGCAAAATTTCTATTGCATCTGAAAGTAGAAACTCGCCCGATTAACAACGGTGTGCGTACTTTTCCCCTAGGCCGTTCTTGTTATTCGTTTCGAGCATCAGAACCGCGAAAATTTTGAGTTTCTCAAGCGTTTCTTACCTCCAAACTGCCATATCTCGCGAACGGATTGACCAATCCGCAAAATTTCTGTTGCATCTGAAAGTAGAAACCCGCCCGATTACAACGGTATGCGTACTTTTCCCCTAGGCCGTTCTAGTTATTCGTTTCGAGCATCAGAACTGCGAAAATTTTGAGTTTCTCAAGCGTTTCTTACTTCCAAACTGCCATATCTCGCGAAGGGATTGACCAATCCGCAAAATTTCTGTTGCATCTGAAAGTAGAAACTCGCCCGATTACAACGGTATGTGTGCTTTTCCCCTGGGCCATTCTAGTTATTCGTTTCGAGCATCAGAACTGTGCAAATTTTGAGTTTCTCAACCGTTTCTTACCTCCAAACTGCCATATCACGCGAACGGATTTTCCAATCCGCAAAATTTCTGTTGCATCTGAAAGTAGAAACTCGCCCGATTACAACGGTATGCGTACTTTTCCACTAGGCCGTTCTAGTTATTCGTTTCGAGCATCAGAACTGCGAAAATTTTGAGTTTCTCAAGCGTTTCTTACCTACAAACTGCCATATCTCGCGAACGGACTTGACCAATCCGCAAAATTTCTGTTGCATCTGAAAGTAGAAACTCGCCCGATTACAACGGTGTGCGTACTTTTCCCCTAGGCCGTTCTTGTTATTCGTTTCGAGCATCAGAACCGCGAAAATTTTGAGTTTCTCAAGCGTTTCTCACATACAAACTGCCACATCTCGCGAACGGATTGTCCAATCCGCAAAATTTTTGATGCATCTGAAAGTAGAAACTCGCCCGATTACAACGGTATGCGTACTTTTCCCCTAGGCCGCCCTAGTTATTCGTTTCGAGCATCAGAACTGCAAAAATTTTGAGTTTCTCAAGCGTCTCTTACTTCCAAACTGCCATATCTCGCGAACGGTTTGACCAATCCGCAAAATTTCTGTTGCATCTGAAAGTAGAAACTCGCCCGATTACAACTGTATGCGAACTTTTCCCCTAGCCCGTTCTAGTTATTCGTTTCGAGCAACAGAACTGCGAAAATTTTGAGTTTCTCAAGCGTTGCTTACCTCCAAACTGCCATATCTCGCGAACGGATTGACCAATCCGCAAAATTATTGTTGCATCTGAAAGTAGAAACTCGCCCAATTACAACGGTATGCGTACTTTTCCCCTAGGCCGTTCTAGTTATTCGTTTCGAGCGTCAGAACTGCGAAAATTTTGAGTTTCTCAAGCGTTTCTTACCTCCAAACTGCCATATCTTGCGAACGGATTGACCAATCCGCAAAATTTCTGTTGCATCTGAAAGTAGAAACTCGCCCGATTACAACTGTATGCGTACTTTTCCCCTAGTGCGTTCTAGTTATTCGTTTCGCGCATCAGAACTGTGAAAATTTTGAGTTTCTCAACCGTTTCTTACCTCCGAACTACCATATCTCGCGAACGGAATGACCAATCCGCAATATTTCTGTTGCATCTGAAAGTATAAACTCGCCCGATTACAACGGTGTGCGTACTTTTCCCCTAGGCCGTTCTAGTTATTCGTTTCGAGCATCAGAACTGCGAAAATTTTGAGTTTCTCAAGCGTTTCTTACCTCCAAACTGCCATATCTCGCGAACGGATTGACCAATCCGCGAAATTTCTGTTGCATCTGAAAGTAGAAACTCGCCCGATTACAACACTATGCGTACTTTTCCCCTAGGCCGTTCTAGTTGTTCGTTTCGAGCATCAGAACTGCGAAAATTTTGAGTTTCTCAAGCGTTTCTTACCTCCAAACTGCCATATCTCGCGAACGGATTGACCAATCCGCAAAATTTCTGTTGCATCTGAAAGTAGAAACCCGCCCGATTACAACTGTATGCGTACTTTTCCCCTAGTCCGTTATAGTTATTCGTTTCCAGCATCAGAACTGCGAAAATTTTTAGTTTCTCAAGCGTTTCTTACCTCCAAACTGCCATATCTCGCGAACGAATTGACCAGACCGCAAAATTTCTGTTATATCTGAAAGTAGAAACTCGCCCGATTACAACGGTATGCGTACTTTTCCCCTAGGCCGTTCTAGTTGTGCTTGTCGAGCATCAGAACTGCGAAAATTTTGAGTTCCTCAAGCTCTTCTTACCTCCAAACTGCCATATCTCGCGAACGGATTGTCCAATCCGCAAAATTTCTGATGCATCTGAAAGTAGAAACTCGCCCGATTACAACTGTATGCGTACTTTTCCCCTAGCCCGTTCTAGTTATTCGTTTCGAGCAACAGAACTGCGAAAATTTTGAGTTTCTCAAGCGTTGCTTACCTCCAAACTGCCATATCTCGCGAACGGATTGACCAATCCGCAAAATTTCTATTGCATCTGAAAGTAGAAACTCGCCCGATTACAACGGTGTGCGTACTTTTCCCCTAGGCCGTTCTAGTTATTCGTTTCGAGCAACAGAACTGCGAAAATTTTGAGTTTCTCAAGCGTTTCTTACCTACAAACTGCCATATCTCGCGAACGGACTTGACCAATCCGCAAAATTTCTGTTGCATCTGAAAGTAGAAACTCGCCCGATTACAACACTATGCGTACTTTTCCCCTAGGCCGTTCTAGTTGTTCGTTTCGAGCATCAGAACTGCGAAAATTTTGAGTTTCTCAAGCGTTTCTTACCTCCAAACTGCCATATCTCGCGAACGGATTGACCAATCCGCAAAATTTCTGTTGCATCTGAAAGTAGAAACCCGCCCGATTACAACTGTATGCGTACTTTTCCCCTAGTCCGTTATAGTTATTCGTTTCCAGCATCAGAACTGCGAAAATTTTTAGTTTCTCAAGCGTTTCTTACCTCCAAACTGCCATATCTCGCGAACGAATTGACCAGACCGCAAAATTTCTGTTATATCTGAAAGTAGAAACTCGCCCGATTACAACGGTATGCGTACTTTTCCCCTAGGCCGTTCTAGTTGTGCTTGTCGAGCATCAGAACTGCGAAAATTTTGAGTTCCTCAAGCTCTTCTTACCTCCAAACTGCCATATCTCGCGAACGGATTGTCCAATCCGCAAAATTTCTGATGCATCTGAAAGTAGAAACTCGCCCGATTACAACTGTATGCGTACTTTTCCCCTAGCCCGTTCTAGTTATTCGTTTCGAGCAACAGAACTGCGAAAATTTTGAGTTTCTCAAGCGTTGCTTACCTCCAAACTGCCATATCTCGCGAACGGATTGACCAATCCGCAAAATTTCTATTGCATCTGAAAGTAGAAACTCGCCCGATTACAACGGTGTGCGTACTTTTCCCCTAGGCCGTTCTTGTTATTCGTTTCGAGCATCAGAACCGCGAAAATTTTGAGTTTCTCAAGCGTTTCTTACCTCCAAACTGCCATATCTCGCGAACGGATTGACCAATCCGCAAAATTTCTGTTGCATCTGAAAGTAGAAACTCGCCCGATTACAACGGTATGCGTACTTTTCCCCTAGGCCGTTCTAGTTATTCGTTTCGAGCATCAGAACTGCGAAAATTTTGAGTTTCTCAAGCGTTTCTTACTTCCAAACTGCCATATCTCGCGAACGGATTGACCAATCCGCAAAAATTTCTGTTGCATCTGAAAGTAGAAACTCGCCCGATTACAACGGTATGTGTGCTTTTCCCCTGGGCCATTCTAGTTATTCGTTTCGAGCATCAGAACTGTGCAAATTTTGAGTTTCTCAGCCGTTTCTTACCTCCAAACTGCCATATCACGCGAACGGATTTTCCAATCCGCAAAATTTCTATTGCATCTGAAAGTAGAAACTCGCCCGATTACAACGGTATGCGTACTTTTCCCCTAGGCCGTTCTAGTTATTCGTTTCGAGCATCAGAACCGCGAAAATTTTGAGTTTCTCAAGCGTTTCTCACATACAAACTGCCACATCTCGCGAACGGATTGTCCAATCCGCAAAATTTCTGATGCATCTGAAAGTAGAAACTCGCCCGATTACAACGGTATGCGTACTTTTCCCCTAGGCCGCCCTAGTTATTCGTTTCGAGCATCAGAACTGCAAAAATTTTGAGTTTCTCAAGCGTCTCTTACTTCCAAACTGCCATATCTCGCGAACGGTTTGACCAATCCGCAAAATTTCTGTTGCATCTGAAAGTAGAAACTCGCCCGATTACAACTGTATGCGAACTTTTCCCCTAGCCCGTTCTAGTTATTCGTTTCGAGCAACAGAACTGCGAAAATTTTGAGTTTCTCAAGCGTTGCTTACCTCCAAACTGCCATATCTCGCGAACGGATTGACCAATCCGCAAAATTATTGTTGCATCTGAAAGTAGAAACTCGCCCAATTACAACGGTATGCGTACTTTTCCCCTAGGCCGTTCTAGTTATTCGTTTCGAGCGTCAGAACTGCGAAAATTTTGAGTTTCTCAAGCGTTTCTTACCTCCAAACTGCCATATCTCGCGAACGGATTGACCAATCCGCGAAATTTCTGTTGCATCTGAAAGTAGAAACTCGCCCGATTACAACACTATGCGTACTTTTCCCCTAGGCCGTTCTAGTTGTTCGTTTCGAGCATCAGAACTGCGAAAATTTTGAGTTTCTCAAGCGTTTCTTACCTCCAAACTGCCATATCTCGCGAACTGATTGACCAATCCGCAAAATTTCTGTTGCATCTGAAAGTAGAAACCCGCCCGATTACAACTGTATGCGTACTTTTCCCCTAGTCCGTTATAGTTATTCGTTTCCAGCATCAGAACTGCGAAAATTTTTAGTTTCTCAAGCGTTTCTTACCTCCAAACTGCCATATCTCGCGAACGAATTGACCAGACCGCAAAATTTCTGTTATATCTGAAAGTAGAAACTCGCCCGATTACAACGGTATGCGTACTTTTCCCCTAGGCCGTTCTAGTTGTGCTTGTCGAGCATCAGAACTGCGAAAATTTTGAGTTCCTCAAGCTCTTCTTACCTCCAAACTGCCATATCTCGCGAACGGATTGACCAATCCACAAAATTTCTGTTGCATCTGAAAGTAGAAACTCGCCCGATTACGACGGTATGCGTACTTTTCCCCTAGGCCGTTCTAGTTATTCGTTTCGAGCATCAGAACTGCGAAAATTTTGAGTTTCTCAAGCGTTTCGTACCTCCAAACTGCCATATCTCGCGAACGGTTTGACCAATCCGCAAAATTTCTGTTGCATCTGAAGGTAGAAACTCGCCCGATTACAACGGTATGCGTACTTTTCCCCTAGGCCGTTCTGGTTATTCGTTTCGAGCATCAGAACTGCGAAAATTTTGAGTTTCTCAAGCGTTTCTTACCTCCAAACTGCCATATCTCGCGAACGGATTGACCAATCCGCAAAATTTCTGTTACATCTGAAAGTAGAAACTCGCCCGATTACAACTGTATGCGTACTTTTCCCCTAGTCCGTTCTAGTTATTCGTTTCGAGCATCAGAACTGCGAAAATTTTGAGTTTCTCAAGCGTTTCTTACCTCCAAACTGCCATATCTCGCGAACGGATTTACCAATCCGCAAAATTTCTGTTGCATCGGAAAGTAGAAACTCGCCCGATTACAACGGTGTGCGTACTTTTCCCCTAGGCCGTTCTTGTTATTCGTTTCGAGCATCAGAACCGCGAAAATTTTGAGTTTCTCAAGCGTTTCTTACCTCCAAACTGCCATATCTCGCGAATGGATTGACCAATCCGCAAAATTTCTGTTGCATCTGAAAGTAGAAACTCGCCCGATTACAACGGTATGCGTACTTTTCCCCTAGGCCGTTCTAGTTATTCGTTTCGAGCATCAGAACTGCGAAAATTTTGAGTTTCTCAAGCGATTCTTACTTCCAAACTGCCATATCTCGCGAACGGATTGACCAATCCGCAAAATTTCTGTCGCATCTGAAAGTAGAAACTCGCCCGATTACAACGGTATGTGTGCTTTTCCCCTGGGCCATTCTAGTTATTCGTTTCGAGCATCAGAACTGTGCAAATTTTGAGTTTCTCAGCCGTTTCTTACCTCCAAACTGCCATATCACGCGAACGGATTTTCCAATCCGCAAAATTTCTATTGCATCTGAAAGTAGAAACTCGCCCGATTACAACGGTATGCGTACTTTTCCCCTAGGCCGTTCTAGTTATTCGTTTCGAGCATCAGAACTGCGAAAATTTTGAGTTTCTCAAGCGTTTCTTACCTACAAACTGCCATATCTCGCGAACGGACTTGACCAATCCGCAAAATTTCTGTTGCATCTGAAAGTAGAAACTCGCCCGCTTACAACGGTGTGCGTACTTTTCCCCTAGGCCGTTCTTGTTATTCGTTTCGAGCATCAGAACCGCGAAAATTTTGAGTTTCTCAAGCGTTTCTTACCTCCAAACTGCCATATCTCGCGAACGGATTGACCAATCCGCAAAATTTCTGTTGCATCTGAAAGTAGAAACTCGCCCGATTACAACGGTATGCGTACTTTTCCCCTAGGCCGTTCTAGTTATTCGTTTCGAGCATCAGAACTGCGAAAATTTTGAGTTTCTCAAGCGTTTCTTACTTCCAAACTGCCATATCTCGCGAACGGATTGACCAATCCGCAAAAATTTCTGTTGCATCTGAAAGTAGAAACTCGCCCGATTACAACGGTATGTGTGCTTTTCCCCTGGGCCATTCTAGTTATTCGTTTCGAGCATCAGAACTGTGCAAATTTTGAGTTTCTCAGCCGTTTCTTACCTCCAAACTGCCATATCACGCGAACGGATTTTCCAATCCGCAAAATTTCTATTGCATCTGAAAGTAGAAACTCGCCCGATTACAACGGTATGCGTACTTTTCCCCTAGGCCGTTCTAGTTATTCGTTTCGAGCATCAGAACCGCGAAAATTTTGAGTTTCTCAAGCGTTTCTCACATACAAACTGCCACATCTCGCGAACGGATTGTCCAATCCGCAAAATTTCTGATGCATCTGAAAGTAGAAACTCGCCCGATTACAACGGTATGCGTACTTTTCCCCTAGGCCGCCCTAGTTATTCGTTTCGAGCATCAGAACTGCAAAAATTTTGAGTTTCTCAAGCGTCTCTTACTTCCAAACTGCCATATCTCGCGAACGGTTTGACCAATCCGCAAAATTTCTGTTGCATCTGAAAGTAGAAACTCGCCCGATTACAACTGTATGCGAACTTTTCCCCTAGCCCGTTCTAGTTATTCGTTTCGAGCAACAGAACTGCGAAAATTTTGAGTTTCTCAAGCGTTGCTTACCTCCAAACTGCCATATCTCGCGAACGGATTGACCAATCCGCAAAATTATTGTTGCATCTGAAAGTAGAAACTCGCCCAATTACAACGGTATGCGTACTTTTCCCCTAGGCCGTTCTAGTTATTCGTTTCGAGCGTCAGAACTGCGAAAATTTTGAGTTTCTCAAGCGTTTCTTACCTCCAAACTGCCATATCTCGCGAACGGATTGACCAATCCGCGAAATTTCTGTTGCATCTGAAAGTAGAAACTCGCCCGATTACAACACTATGCGTACTTTTCCCCTAGGCCGTTCTAGTTGTTCGTTTCGAGCATCAGAACTGCGAAAATTTTGAGTTTCTCAAGCGTTTCTTACCTCCAAACTGCCATATCTCGCGAACTGATTGACCAATCCGCAAAATTTCTGTTGCATCTGAAAGTAGAAACCCGCCCGATTACAACTGTATGCGTACTTTTCCCCTAGTCCGTTATAGTTATTCGTTTCCAGCATCAGAACTGCGAAAATTTTTAGTTTCTCAAGCGTTTCTTACCTCCAAACTGCCATATCTCGCGAACGAATTGACCAGACCGCAAAATTTCTGTTATATCTGAAAGTAGAAACTCGCCCGATTACAACGGTATGCGTACTTTTCCCCTAGGCCGTTCTAGTTGTGCTTGTCGAGCATCAGAACTGCGAAAATTTTGAGTTCCTCAAGCTCTTCTTACCTCCAAACTGCCATATCTCGCGAACGGATTGACCAATCCGCAAAATTTCTGTTGCATCTGAAAGTAGAAACTCGCCCGATTACGACGGTATGCGTACTTTTCCCCTAGGCCGTTCTAGTTATTCGTTTCGAGCATCAGAACTGCGAAAATTTTGAGTTTCTCAAGCGTTTCGTACCTCCAAACTGCCATATCTCGCGAACGGTTTGACCAATCCGCAAAATTTCTGTTGCATCTGAAGGTAGAAACTCGCCCGATTACAACGGTATGCGTACTTTTCCCCTAGGCCGTTCTGGTTATTCGTTTCGAGCATCAGAACTGCGAAAATTTTGAGTTTCTCAAGCGTTTCTTACCTCCAAACTGCCATATCTCGCGAACGGATTGACCAATCCGCAAAATTTCTGTTACATCTGAAAGTAGAAACTCGCCCGATTACAACTGTATGCGTACTTTTCCCCTAGTCCGTTCTAGTTATTCGTTTCGAGCATCAGAACTGCGAAAATTTTGAGTTTCTCAAGCGTTTCTTACCTCCAAACTGCCATATCTCGCGAACGGATTTACCAATCCGCAAAATTTCTGTTGCATCGGAAAGTAGAAACTCGCCCGATTACAACGGTGTGCGTACTTTTCCCCTAGGCCGTTCTTGTTATTCGTTTCGAGCATCAGAACCGCGAAAATTTTGAGTTTCTCAAGCGTTTCTTACCTCCAAACTGCCATATCTCGCGAATGGATTGACCAATCCGCAAAATTTCTGTTGCATCTGAAAGTAGAAACTCGTCCGATTACAACGGTATGTGTGCTTTTCCCCTGGGCCATTCTAGTTATTCGTTTCGAGCATCAGAACTGTGCAAATTTTGAGTTTCTCAGCCGTTTCTTACCTCCAAACTGCCATATCACGCGAACGGATTTTCCAATCCGCAAAATTTCTATTGCATCTGAAAGTAGAAACTCGCCCGATTACAACGGTATGCGTACTTTTCCCCTAGGCCGTTCTAGTTATTCGTTTCGAGCATCAGAACTGCGAAAATTTTGAGTTTCTCAAGCGTTTCTTACCTACAAACTGCCATATCTCGCGAACGGACTTGACCAATCCGCAAAATTTCTGTTGCATCTGAAAGTAGAAACTCGCCCGATTACAACGGTGTGCGTACTTTTCCCCTAGGCCGTTCTTGTTATTCGTTTCGAGCATCAGAACCGCGAAAATTTTGAGTTTCTCAAGCGTTTCTCACATACAAACTGCCACATCTCGCGAACGGATTGTCCAATCCGCAAAATTTCTGATGCATCTGAAAGTAGAAACTCGCCCGATTACAACGGTATGCGTACTTTTCCCCTAGGCCGCCCTAGTTATTCGTTTCGAGCATCAGAACTGCAAAAATTTTGAGTTTCTCAAGCGTCTCTTACTTCCAAACTGCCATATCTCGCGAACGGTTTGACCAATCCGCAAAATTTCTGTTGCATCTGAAAGTAGAAACTCGCCCGATTACAACTGTATGCGAACTTTTCCCCTAGCCCGTTCTAGTTATTCGTTTCGAGCAACAGAACTGCGAAAATTTTGAGTTTCTCAAGCGTTGCTTACCTCCAAACTGCCATATCTCGCGAACGGATTGACCAATCCGCAAAATTATTGTTGCATCTGAAAGTAGAAACTCGCCCAATTACAACGGTATGCGTACTTTTCCCCTAGGCCGTTCTAGTTATTCGTTTCGAGCGTCAGAACTGCGAAAATTTTGAGTTTCTCAAGCGTTTCTTACCTCCAAACTGCCATATCTTGCGAACGGATTGACCAATCCGCAAAATTTCTGTTGCATCTGAAAGTAGAAACTCGCCCGATTACAACTGTATGCGTACTTTTCCCCTAGTGCGTTCTAGTTATTCGTTTCGCGCATCAGAACTGTGAAAATTTTGAGTTTCTCAACCGTTTCTTACCTCCGAACTACCATATCTCGCGAACGGAATGACCAATCCGCAATATTTCTGTTGCATCTGAAAGTATAAACTCGCCCGATTACAACGGTGTGCGTACTTTTCCCCTAGGCCGTTCTAGTTATTCGTTTCGAGCATCAGAACTGCGAAAATTTTGAGTTTCTCAAGCGTTTCTTACCTCCAAACTGCCATATCTCGCGAACGGATTGACCAATCCGCGAAATTTCTGTTGCATCTGAAAGTAGAAACTCGCCCGATTACAACACTATGCGTACTTTTCCCCTAGCCGTTCTAGTTGTTCGTTTCGAGCATCAGAACTGCGAAAATTTTGAGTTTCTCAAGCGTTTCTTACCTCCAAACTGCCATATCTCGCGAACGGATTGACCAATCCGCAAAATTTCTGTTGCATCTGAAAGTAGAAACCCGCCCGATTACAACTGTATGCGTACTTTTCCCCTAGTCCGTTATAGTTATTCGTTTCCAGCATCAGAACTGCGAAAATTTTTAGTTTCTCAAGCGTTTCTTACCTCCAAACTGCATATCTCGCGAACGAATTGACCAGACCGCAAAATTTCTGTTATATCTGAAAGTAGAAACTCGCCCGATTACAACGGTATGCGTACTTTTCCCCTAGGCCGTTCTAGTGTGCTTGTCGAGCATCAGAACTGCGAAAATTTTGAGTTCCTCAAGCTCTTCTTACCTCCAAACTGCCATATCTCGCGAACGGATTGTCCAATCCGCAAAATTTCTGATGCATCTGAAAGTAGAAACTCGCCCGATTACAACTGTATGCGTACTTTTCCCCTAGCCCGTTCTAGTTATTCGTTTCGAGCAACAGAACTGCGAAATTTTGAGTTTCTCAAGCGTTGCTTACCTCCAAACTGCCATATCTCGCGAACGGATTGACCAATCCGCAAAATTTCTATTGCATCTGAAAGTAGAAACTCGCCCGATTACAACGGTGTGCGTACTTTTCCCCTAGGCCGTTCTAGTTATTCGTTTCGAGCAACAGAACTGCGAAAATTTTGAGTTTCTCAAGCGTTTCTTACCTACAAACTGCCATATCTCGCGAACGGACTTGACCAATCCGCAAAATTTCTGTTGCATCTGAAAGTAGAAACTCGCCCGATTACAACACTATGCGTACTTTTCCCCTAGGCCGTTCTAGTTGTTCGTTTCGAGCATCAGAACTGCGAAAATTTGAGTTTCTCAAGCGTTTCTTACCTCCAAACTGCCATATCTCGCGAACGGATTGACCAATCCGCAAAAATTTCTGTTGCATCTGAAAGTAGAAACCCGCCCGATACAACTGTATGCGTACTTTTCCCCTAGTCCGTTATAGTTATTCGTTTCCAGCATCAGAACTGCGAAAATTTTTAGTTTCTCAAGCGTTTCGTACCTCCAAACTGCCATATCTCGCGAACGAATGACCAGACCGCAAAATTTCTGTTATATCTGAAAGTAGAAACTCGCCCGATTACAACGGTATGCGTACTTTTCCCCTAGGCCGTTCTAGTTGTGCTTGTCGAGCATCAGAACTGCGAAAATTTTGAGTTCCTCAAGCTCTTCTTACCTCCAAACTGCCATATCTCGCGAACGGATTGTCCAATCCGCAAAATTTCTGATGCATCTGAAAGTAGAAACTCGCCCGATTACAACTGTATGCGTACTTTTCCCTAGCCCGTTCTAGTTATTCGTTTCGAGCAACAGAACTGCGAAAATTTTGAGTTTCTCAAGCGTTGCTTACCTCCAAACTGCCATATCTCGCGAACGGATTGACCAATCCGCAAAATTTCTATTGCATCTGAAAGTAGAAACTCGCCCGATTACAACGGTGTGCGTACTTTTCCCCTAGGCGTTCTTGTTATTCGTTTCGAGCATCAGAACCGCGAAAATTTTGAGTTTCTCAAGCGTTTCTTACCTCCAAACTGCCATATCTCGCGAACGGATTGACCAATCCGCAAAATTTCTGTTGCATCTGAAGTAGAAACTCGCCCGATTACAACGGTATGCGTACTTTTCCCCTAGCCGTTCTAGTTATTCGTTTCGAGCATCAGAACTGCCGAAAATTTTGAGTTTCTCAAGCGTTTCTTACTTCCAAACTGCCATATCTCGCGAACGGATTGACCAATCCGCAAAAATTTCTGTTGCATCTGAAAGTAGAAAACTCGCCCGATTACAACGGTATGTGTGCTTTTCCCCTGGGCCATTCTAGTTATTCGTTTCGAGCATCAGAACTGTGCAAATTTTGAGTTTCTCAGCCGTTTCTTACCTCCAAACTGCCATATCACGCGAACGGATTTTCCAATCCGCAAAATTTCTATTGCATCTGAAAGTAGAAACTCGCCCGATTACAACGGTATGCGTACTTTTCCCCTAGGCCGTTCTAGTTATTCGTTTCGAGCATCAGAACCGCGAAAATTTTGAGTTTCTCAAGCGTTTCTCACATACAAACTGCCACATCTCGCGAACGGATTGTCCAATCCGCAAAATTCTGATGCATCTGAAAGTAGAAACTCGCCCGATTACAACGGTATGCGTACTTTTCCCCTAGGCCGCCCTAGTTATTCGTTTCGAGCATCAGAACTGCAAAAATTTTGAGTTTCTCAAGCGTCTCTTACTTCAAACTGCCATATCTCGCGAACGGTTTGACCAATCCGCAAAATTTCTGTTGCATCTGAAAGTAGAAACTCGCCCGATTACAACTGTATGCGAACTTTTCCCCTAGCCCGTTCTAGTTATTCGTTCGAGCAACAGACTGCGAAAATTTTGAGTTTCTCAAGCGTTGCTTACCTCCAAACTGCCATATCTCGCGAACGGATTGACCAATCCGCAAAATTATTGTTGCATCTGAAAGTAGAAACTCGCCCAATTACAACGGTATGCGTACTTTTCCCCTAGGCCGTTCTAGTTATTCGTTTCGAGCGTCAGAACTGCGAAAATTTTGAGTTTCTCAAGCGTTTCTTACCTCCAAACTGCCATATCTCGCGAACGGATTGACCAATCCGCGAAATTTCTGTTGCATCTGAAAGTAGAAACTCGCCCGATTACAACACTATGCGTACTTTTCCCCTAGGCCGTTCTAGTTGTTCGTTTCGAGCATCAGAACTGCGAAAATTTTGAGTTTCTCAAGCGTTTCTTACCTCCAAACTGCCATATCTCGCGAACTGATTGACCAATCCGCAAAATTTCTGTTGCATCTGAAAGTAGAAACCGCCCGATTACAACTGTATGCGTACTTTTCCCCTAGTCCGTTATAGTTATTCGTTTCCAGCATCAGAACTGCGAAAATTTTTAGTTTCTCAAGCGTTTCTTACCTCCAAACTGCCATATCTCGCGAACGAATTGACCAGACCGCAAAATTTCTGTTATATCTGAAAGTAGAAACTCGCCCGATTACAACGGTATGCGTACTTTTCCCCTAGGCCGTTCTAGTTGTGCTTGTCGAGCATCAGAACTGCGAAAATTTGAGTTCCTCAAGCTCTTCTTACCTCCAAACTGCCATATCTCGCGAACGGATTGACCAATCCACAAAATTTCTGTTGCATCTGAAAGTAGAAACTCGCCCGATTACGACGGTATGCGTACTTTTCCCCTAGGCCGTTCTAGTTATTCGTTTCGAGCATCAGAACTGCGAAAATTTTGAGTTTCTCAAGCGTTTCGTACCTCCAAACTGCCATATCTCGCGAACGGTTTGACCAATCCGCAAAATTTCTGTTGCATCTGAAGGTAGAAACTCGCCCGATTACAACGGTATGCGTACTTTTCCCCTAGGCCGTTCTGGTTATTCGTTTCGAGCATCAGAACTGCGAAAATTTTGAGTTTCTCAAGCGTTTCTTACCTCCAAACTGCCATATCTCGCGAACGGATTGACCAATCCGCAAAATTTCTGTTACATCTGAAAGTAGAAACTCGCCCGAGAAACTCGCCCGATTACGACGGTATGCGTACTTTTCCCCTAGGCCGTTCTAGTTATTCGTTTCGAGCATCAGAACTGCGAAAATTTTGAGTTTCTCAAGCGTTTCGTACCTCCAAACTGCCATATCTCGCGAACGGTTTGACCAATCCGCAAAATTTCTGTTGCATCTGAAGGTAGAAACTCGCCCGATTACAACGGTATGCGTACTTTTCCCCTAGGCCGTTCTGGTTATTCGTTTCGAGCATCAGAACTGCGAAAATTTTGAGTTTCTCAAGCGTTTCTTACCTCCAAACTGCCATATCTCGCGAACGGATTGACCAATCCGCAAAATTTCTGTTACATCTGAAAGTAGAAACTCGCCCGATTACAACGGTATGCGTACTTTTCCCCTAGGCCGTTCTGGTTATTCGTTTCGAGCATCAGAACTCTGAAAATTTTGAATTTCTCAAGCGTTTCTTACCTCCAAACTGCCATATCTCGCGAACGGAATGACCAATCCGCAAAATTTCTGTTGCATCTGAAAGTAGAAACTCGCCCGATTGCAACGGCATGCGTACTTTTCCCCTAGGCCGATCTAGTTATGCTTGTCGAGCATCAGAACTGCGAAAATTTTGAGTTTCTCAAGCGTTTCTTACCTCCAAACTGCCATATCTCGCGAACGGATTGACCAATCCGCGAAATTTCTGTTGCATCTGAAAGTAGAAACCCGCCCGATTACAACACTATGCGTACTTTTCCCCTAGGCCTTTCTAGTTGTTCGTTTCGAGCATCAGAACTGCGAAAATTTTGAGTTTCTCAAGAGTTTCTTACTTCCAAACGGCCATATCTCGCGAACGGATTGACCAATCCGCAAAATTTCTGTTGCATCTGAAAGTAGAAACTCGCCCGATTACAACGGTATGTGTGCTTTTCCCCTGGGCCATTCTAGTTATGCGTTTCGAGCATCAGAACTGTGCAAATTTTGAGTTTCTCAACCGTTTCTTACCTCCAAACTGCCATATCACGCGAACGGATTTTCCAATCCGCAAAATTTCTGTTGCATCTGAAAGTAGAAACTCGCCCGATTACAACGGTATGCGTACTTTTCCCCTAGGCCGTTCTAGTTATTCGTTTCGAGCATCAGAACTGCGAAAATTTTGAGTTTCTCAAGCGTTTCTTACCTACAAACTGCCATATCTCGCGAACGGACTTGACCAATCCGCAAAATTTCTGTTGCATCTGAAAGTAGAAACTCGCCCGATTACAACGGTGTGCGTACTTTTCCCCTAGGCCGTTCTTGTTATTCGTTTCGAGCATCAGAACCGCGAAAATTTTGAGTTTCTCAAGCGTTTCTTACCTCCAAACTGCCATATCTCGCGATCGGATTGACCAATCCGCAAAATTTCTGTTGCATCTGAAAGTAGAAACTCGCCCGATTACAACGGTGTGCGTACTTTTCCCCTAGGCCGTTCTTGTTATTCGTTTCGAGCATCAGAACCGCGAAAATTTTGAGTTTCTCAAGCGTTTCTTACCTCCAAACTGCCATATCTCGCGATCGGATTGACCAAACCGCAAAATTTCTGTTGCATCTGAAAGTAGAAACTCGCCCGATTACAACGGTATGCGTACTTTTCCCCTAGGCCGTTGTAGTTATTCGTTTCGAGCATCAGAACTGCGAAAATTTTGAGTTTCTCAAGCGTTTCTTACTTCCAAACTGCCATATCTCGCGAACGGATTGACCAATCCGCAAAATTTCTGTTGCATCTGAAGGTCGAAACTCGCCCGATTACAACGGTATGCGTACTTTTCCCCTAGGCCGTTCTAGTTATTCGTTTCGAGCGTCAGAACTGCGAAAATTTGGAGTTTCTCAAGCGTTTCTTACCTCCAAACTGCCATATCTCGCGAACGGATTGACCAATCCGCAAAATTTCTGTTGCATCGGAAAGTAGAAACTCGCCCGATTACAACGGTATGCGTACTTTTCCCCTAGGCCGTTCTAGTTATTCGTTTCGAGCATCAGAACTGCGAAAATTTTGAGTTTCTCAAGCGTTTCTTACCTACAAACTGCCATATCTCGCGAACGGACTTGACCAATCCGCAAAATTTCTGTTGCATCTGAAAGTAGAAACTCGCCCGATTACAACGGTGTGCGTACTTTTCCCCTAGGCCGCCCTAGTAATTCGTTTCGAGCATCAGAACTGCGAAAATTTTGAGTTTCTCAAGCGTTTCTTACCTCCAAACTGCCATATCTCGCGAACGGATTGACCAATCCGCAAAATTTCTGTTGCATCTGATAGTAGAAACTCGCCCGATTACAACACTATGCGTACTTTTCCCCTAGGCCGTTCTAGTTGTTCGTTTCGAGCATCAGAACTGCGAAAATTTTTAGTTTCTCAAGCGTTTCTTACCTCCAAACTGCCATATCTCGCGAACGAATTGACCAATCCGCAAAATTTCTGCTGCATCTGAAAGTAGAAACTCGGCCGATTACAACGGTATGCGTACTTGTCCCCTAGGCCGTTCTAGTTGTTCGTTTCGAGCACCAGAACTGCGAAAATTTTGAGTTTCTCAAGCGTTTCTTACATACAAACTGCCACATCTCGCGAACAGATTGACCAATCCGCAAAATTTCTGATGCATCTGAAAGCAGAAACTCGCCCGATTACAACGGTATGCGTACTTTTCCCCTAGGCCGCCCTAGTAATTCGTTTCGAGCATCAGAACTGCGAAAATTTTGAGTTTCTCAAGCGTTTCTTACCTCCAAACTGCCATATCTCGCGAACGGATTGACAAATCCGCAAAATTTCTGTTGCATCTGATAGTAGAAACTCGCCCGATTACAACACTATGCGTACTTTTCCCCTAGGCCGTTCTAGTTGTTCGTTTCGAGCATCAGAACTGCGAAAATTTTGAGTTTCTAAAGCGTTTCTTACATCCAAACTGCCATATCTCGCGAACGGATTGACCAATCCGCAAAATTTCTGTTGCATCTGAAAGTAGAAACTCGCCCGATTACAACTGTATGCGTACTTTTCCCCCAGTCCGTTCTAGTTATTCGTTTCGAGCATCTGAACTGCGAAAATTTGGAGTTTCTCAAGCGTTTCTTACCTCCAAACTGCCATATCTCGCGAACGGATTGACCAATCCGCAAAATTTCTGTTGCATCTGAAGGTAGAAACACGCCCGATTACAACTGTATGCGTACTTTTCCCCTAGACCGTTCTAGTTATTCGTTTCGAGCATCAGAACTGCGAAAATTTTGAGTTTCTCAAGCGTTTCTTACCTCCAAACTGCCATATCTCGCGAACGGATTGACCAATCCGCAAAATTTCTGTTGCATCTGAAAGTAGAAACTCGCCCAATTACAACGGTATGCGTACTTTTCCCCTAGGCCGTTCTGGTTATTCGTTTCGAGCATCAGAACTGTGAAAATTTTGAGTTTCTCAAGCGTTTCTTACCTCCAAACTGCCATATCTCGCGAACGGATTGACCAATCCGCAAAATTTCTGTTGCATCTGAAAGTAGAAACTCGCCCGATTACAACACTATGCGTACTTTTCCCCTAGGCCGTTCTAGTTGTTCGTTTCGAGCATCAGAACTGCGAAAATTTTGAGTTTCTCAAGCGTTTCTTACCTCCAAGCTGCCATATCTCGCGAACGGATTGACCAATCCGCAAAATTTCTGTTGCATCTGAAAGTAGAAACTCGCCCGATTACAACTGTATGCGTACTTTTCCCCTAGTGCGTTATAGTTATTCGTTTCGAGCATCAGAACTGCGAAAATTTTTAGTTTCTCAAGCGTTTCTTACTTCCAAACTGCCATATCTCGCGAACGGATTGACCAATCCGCAAAATTTCTGTTGCATCTGAAAGTAGAAACTCGCCCGATTACAACGGTATGTGTGCTTTTCCCCTGGGCCATTCTAGTTATTCGTTTCGAGCATCAGAACTGTGCAAATTTTGAGTTTCTCAGCCGTTTCTTACCTCCAAACTGCCATATCACGCGAACGGATTTTCCAATCCGCAAAATTTCTATTGCATCTGAAAGTAGAAACTCGCCCGATTACAACGGTATGCGTACTTTTCCCCTAGGCCGTTCTAGTTATTCGTTTCGAGCATCAGAACTGCGAAAATTTTGAGTTTCTCAAGCGTTTCTTACCTACAAACTGCCATATCTCGCGAACGGACTTGACCAATCCGCAAAATTTCTGTTGCATCTGAAAGTAGAAACTCGCCCGATTACAACGGTGTGCGTACTTTTCCCCTAGGCCGTTCTTGTTATTCGTTTCGAGCATCAGAACCGCGAAAATTTTGAGTTTCTCAAGCGTTTCTCACATACAAACTGCCACATCTCGCGAACGGATTGTCCAATCCGCAAAATTTCTGATGCATCTGAAAGTAGAAACTCGCCCGATTACAACGGTATGCGTACTTTTCCCCTAGGCCGCCCTAGTTATTCGTTTCGAGCATCAGAACTGCAAAAATTTTGAGTTTCTCAAGCGTCTCTTACTTCCAAACTGCCATATCTCGCGAACGGTTTGACCAATCCGCAAAATTTCTGTTGCATCTGAAAGTAGAAACTCGCCCGATTACAACTGTATGCGAACTTTTCCCCTAGCCCGTTCTAGTTATTCGTTTCGAGCAACAGAACTGCGAAAATTTTGAGTTTCTCAAGCGTTGCTTACCTCCAAACTGCCATATCTCGCGAACGGATTGACCAATCCGCAAAATTATTGTTGCATCTGAAAGTAGAAACTCGCCCAATTACAACGGTATGCGTACTTTTCCCCTAGTCCGTTATAGTTATTCGTTTCCAGCATCAGAACTGCGAAAATTTTTAGTTTCTCAAGCGTTTCTTACCTCCAAACTGCCATATCTCGCGAACGAATTGACCAGACCGCAAAATTTCTGTTATATCTGAAAGTAGAAACTCGCCCGATTACAACGGTATGCGTACTTTTCCCCTAGGCCGTTCTAGTTGTGCTTGTCGAGCATCAGAACTGCGAAAATTTTGAGTTCCTCAAGCTCTTCTTACCTCCAAACTGCCATATCTCGCGAACGGATTGACCAATCCGCAAAATTTCTGTTGCATCTGAAAGTAGAAACTCGCCCGATTACGACGGTATGCGTACTTTTCCCCTAGGCCGTTCTAGTTATTCGTTTCGAGCATCAGAACTGCGAAAATTTTGAGTTTCTCAAGCGTTTCGTACCTCCAAACTGCCATATCTCGCGAACGGTTTGACCAATCCGCAAAATTTCTGTTACATCTGAAAGTAGAAACTCGCCCGATTACAACTGTATGCGTACTTTTCCCCTAGTCCGTTCTAGTTATTCGTTTCGAGCATCAGAACTGCGAAAATTTTGAGTTTCTCAAGCGTTTCTTACCTCCAAACTGCCATATCTCGCGAACGGATTTACCAATCCGCAAAATTTCTGTTGCATCGGAAAGTAGAAACTCGCCCGATTACAACGGTATGCGTACTTTTCCCCTAGGCCGTTCTGGTTATTCGTTTCGAGCATCAGAACTGTGAAAATTTTGAATTTCTCAAGCGTTTCTTACCTCCAAACTGCCATATCTCGCGAACGGAATGACCAGTCCGCAAAATTTCTGTTGCATCTGAAAGTAGAAACTCGCCCGATTGCAACGGCATGCGTACTTTTCCCCTAGGCCGATCTAGTTATGCTTGTCGAGCATCAGAACTGCGAAAATTTTGAGTTTCTCAAGCGTTTCTTACCTCCAAACTGCCATATCTCGCGAACGGATTGACCAATCCGCGAAATTTCTGTTGCATCTGAAAGTAGAAACCCGCCCGATTACAACACTATGCGTACTTTTCCCCTAGGCCTTTCTAGTTGTTCGTTTCGAGCATCAGAACTGCGAAAATTTTGAGTTTCTCAAGCGTTTCTTACTTCCAAACGGCCATATCTCGCGAACGGATTGACCAATCCGCAAAATTTCTGTTGCATCTGAAAGTAGAAACTCGCCCGATTACAACGGTATGTGTGCTTTCCCCCTGGGCCATTCTAGTTATTCGTTTCGAGCATCAGAACTGTGCAAATTTTGAGTTTCTCAACCGTTTCTTACCTCCAAACTGCCATATCACGCGAACGGATTTTCCAATCCGCAAAATTTCTGTTGCATCTGAAAGTAGAAACTCGCCCGATTACAACGGTATGCGTACTTTTCCCCTAGGCCGTTCTAGTTATTCGTTTCGAGCATCCGAACTGCGAAAATTTTGAGTTTCTTAAGCGTTTCTTACCTACAAACTGCCATATCTCGCGAACGGACTTGACCAATCCGCAAAATTTCTGTTGCATCTGAAAGTAGAAACTCGCCCGATTACAACGGTGTGCGTACTTTTCCCCTAGGCCGTTCTTGTTATTCGTTTCGAGCATCAGAACCGCGAAAATTTTGAGTTTCTCAAGCGTTTCTTACCTCCAAACTGCCATATCTCGCGATCGGATTGACCAATCCGCAAAATTTCTGTTGCATCTGAAAGTAGAAACTCGCCCGATTACAACGGTGTGCGTACTTTTCCCCTAGGCCGTTCTTGTTATTCGTTTCGAGCATCAGAACCGCGAAAATTTTGAGTTTCTCAAGCGTTTCTTACCTCCAAACTGCCATATCTCGCGATCGGATTGACCAATCCGCAAAATTTCTGTTGCATCTGAAAGTAGAAACTCGCCCGATTACAACGGTATGCGTACTTTTCCCCTAGGCCGTTGTAGTTATTCGTTTCGAGCATCAGAACTGCGAAAATTTTGAGTTTCTCAAGCGTTTCTTACTTCCAAACTGCCATATCTCGCGAACGGATTGACCAATCCGCAAAATTTCTGTTGCATCTGAAAGTAGAAACTCGGCCGATTACAGCGGTATGCGTACTTGTCCCCTAGGCCGTTCTAGTTGTTCGTTTCGAGCACCAGAACTGCGAAAATTTTGAGTTTCTCAAGCGTTTCTTACATACAAACTGCCACATCTCGCGAACAGATTGACCAATCCGCAAAATTTCTGATGCATCTGAAAGCAGAAACTCGCCCGATTACAACGGTATGCGTACTTTTCCCCTAGGCCGCCCTAGTAATTCGTTTCGAGCATCAGAACTGCGAAAATTTTGAGTTTCTCAAGCGTTTCTTACCTCCAAACTGCCATATCTCGCGAACGGATTGACCAATCCGCAAAATTTCTGTTGCATCTGAAGGTAGAAACTCGCCCGATTACAACTGTATGCGTACTTTTCCCCTAGACCGTTCTAGTTATTCGTTTCGAGCATCAGAACTGCGAAAATTTTGAGTTTCTCAAGCGTTTCTTACCTCCAAACTGCCATATCTCGCGAACGGATTGACCAATCCGCAAAATTTCTGTTGCATCTGAAAGTAGAAACTCGCCCAATTACAACGGTATGCGTACTTTTCCCCTAGGCCGTTCTGGTTATTCGTTTCGAGCATCAGAACTGTGAAAATTTTGAGTTTCTCAAGCGTTTCTTACCTCCAAACTGCCATATCTCGCGAACGGATTGACCAATCCGCAAAATTTCTGTTGCATCTGAAAGTAGAAACTCGCCCGATTACAACACTATGAGTAATTTTCCCCTAGGCCGTTCTAGTTGTTCGTTTCGAGCATCAGAACTGCGAAAATTTTGAGTTTCTCAAGCGTTTCTTACCTCCAAACTGCCATATCTCGCGAACGGATTGACCAATCCGCAAAATTTCTGTTGCATCTGAGAGTAGAAACCCGCCCGATTACAACTGTATGCGTACTTTTCCCTAGTCCGTTATAGTTATTCGTTTCGAGCATCAGAACTGCGAAAATTTTTAGTTTCTCAAGCGTTTCTTACCTCCAAACTGCCATATCTCGCGAACGAATTGACCAATCCGCAAAATTTCTGTTGCATCTGAAAGTAGAAACTCGCCCGATTACAACGGTATGAGTACTTTTCCCCTAGGCCGTTCTAGTTATGCTTGTCGAGCATCAGAACTGCGAAAATTTTGAGCTTCTCAAGCGTTTCTTACCTCCAAACTGCCATATGTCGCGAACGGATTGACCAATCCGCAAAATTTCTGTTGCATCTGAAAGTAGAAACTCGCCCGATTACAACGGTATGTGTACTTTTCTCCTAGGCCGTTCTAGTTATTCGTTTCGAGCATCAGAACTGCGAAAATTTTGAGTTTCTCAAGCGTTTCTTACATCCAAACTGCCATATTTCGCGAACGGATTGACCAATCCGCAAAATTTCTGCTGCATCTGAAAGTAGAAACTCGCCGGATTACAACGGTATGAGTACTTTTCCCCTAGGCCGTTCTGGTTATGCTTGTCGAGCATCAGAACTGCGAAAATTTTGGGTTTCTCGAGCGTTTCTTACCTCCAAACTGCCATATCTCGCGAACGGATTGACCAATACGCAAAATTTCTGTTGCATCTGAAAGTAGAAACTCGCCCGATTACAACGGTATGCGTACTTTTCCCCTACGCCATTCTAGTTATTCGTTTCGAGCATCAGAACTGCGAAAATGTTTAGTTTCTCAAGCGCTTCTTACCTACCAACTGCCATATCTCGCGAACGGATTGACCAATCCTCAAAATTTCTGTTGCATCTGGAAGTAGAAACTCGCCCGATTACAACGGTATGTGTACTTTCCCCCTCGGCCATTCTAGTTGTTCATTTCGAGCATCAGAACTGCGAAAATTTTGAGTTTCTCGAGCGTTTCTTACCTCCAAACTGCCATATGTCGCGAACGGATTGACTAATCCGCAAAATTTCTATTGCATCTGAAAGTAGAAACTCGCCCGATTACAACGCTATTCGTACTTTTCCCCTAGGCCGTTCTAGTTATTCGTTTCGAGCATCAGAACTGCGAAAATTTTGAGTTTCTCAAGCGTTTCTTACCTCCGAACTGCCATATGTCGCGAACGGATTGACTAATCCGCAAAATTTCTATTGCATCTGAAAGTAGAAACTCGCCCGATTACAACGCTATTCGTACTTTTCCCCTAGGCCGTTCTAGTTATTCGTTTCGAGCATCAGAACTGCGAAAATTTTGAGTTTCTCAAGCGTTTCTTACCTCCAAACTGCCATATCTCGCGAACGGATTGACCAATCCGCAAAATTTCTGTTGCATCTGAAAGTAGAAACTCGCCCGATTACAACGGTATGAGTACTTTTCCCCTAGGCCGTTCTAGTTATGCTTGTCGAACATCAGAACTGCGAAAATTTTGAGTATCT
The DNA here is from genome assembly GCF_051014685.1 of Ptiloglossa arizonensis. NCBI lineage: Eukaryota > Metazoa > Arthropoda > Insecta > Hymenoptera > Colletidae > Ptiloglossa > Ptiloglossa arizonensis. Next base: position 123,982 of record NW_027479228.1, on the reverse strand, counting down.
CAAGCGTTTCTTACCTCCAAACTGCCATATGTCGCGAACGGATTGACTAATCCGCAAAATTTCTATTGCATCTGAAAGTAGAAACTCGCCCGATTACAACGAAATTCGTACTTTTCCCCTAGGCCGTTCTAGTTATTCGTTTCGAGCATCAGAACTGCGAAAATTTTGAGTTCCTCAAGCGTTTCTTACCTCCAAACTGCCACATGTCGCGAACGGATTGACCAATCCGCAAAATTTCAATTGCATCTGAAAGTAGAAACTCGCCCGATTACAACGCTATTCGTACTTTTCCCCTAGGCCGTTCTAGTTATTCGTTTCGAGCATCAGAACTGCGAAAATTTTGAGTTTCTCAATCGTTTCTTACCTCCAAACTGCCATATCTCGCGAACGGATTGACCAATCCGCAAAACTTCTGTTGCATCTGAAAGTAGAAACTCGCCCGATTACAACGGTATGTGTACTTTTCCCCTAGGACGTTCTAGTTATTCGTTTCGAGCATCAGAACTGCGAAAATTTTTAGTTTCTCTAGCGTTTCTTACCTCCAAACTGCCATATCTCGCGAACGGATTGACCAATCCGCAAAATTTCTGTTGCATCTGAAAGTAGAAACTCGCCCGATTACAACGGTATGAGTACTTTTCCCCTAGGCCGTTCTAGTTATGCTTGTCGAGCATCAGAACTGCGAAAATTTTGAGCTTCTCGAGCGTTTCTTACCTCCAAACTGCCATATGTCGCGAACGGATTGACTAATCCGCAAAATTTCTATTGCATCTGAAAGTAGAAACTCGCCCGATTACAACGCTATTCGTACTTTTCCCCTAGGCCGATTCTAGTTATTCGTTTCGAGCATCAGAACGGCGAAAATTTTGAGTTTCTCAAGCGTTTCTTACCTCCAAACTGCCATATCTCGCGAACGGATTGACCATTTCGCAAAATTTCTGTTGCATCTGTAAGCTGAAGCTCGCCCGATTACAACGGTATGCGTAGTTTTCCCCTAGGCCGTTCTAGTTATTCGTTTCGAGCACCAGAACTGCGAAAATTTTGAGTTTCTCAAGCGTTTCTTACCTCCAAACTGCCATATCTCGCGAACGGATTGACGAATCCGCAAAATTTCTGTTGCACCTGAAAGTAGAAACTCGCTCGATTACAAGGGCATGCGTACTTTTCCCCTAGGCCGTTCTAGTTATTCGTTTCGAGCATCAGAACTGCGAAAATTTTTAGTTTCTCAAGCGTTTCTTACCTCCCAACTGCCATATCTCCCTAACGGATTGACCAATCCGCAAAATTTGTGTTGCATCTGAAAGTAGAAGCTCGCCCGATTACAACGGTATGCGTAGTTTTCCCCTAGGCCGTTCTAGTTATGCTTGTCGAGCATCAGAACTGCGAAAATTTTGAGTTTCTCAAGCGTTTTTTACATCCAAACTGCCATATCTCGCGAACCGATTGACCAATCCGCAAAATTTCTGTTACATCTGAAAGTAGAAACTCGCCCGATTACAACGGTATGCGTAGTTTTCCCCTAGGCCGTTCCAGTTATTCGTTTCGAGCATCAGAACTGCGAAAATTTTGAGTTTCTCAAGCGTTTCTTACCTCCAAACTGCCATATCTCACGAACGGATTGACCAATCCGCAAAATGTCTATTGCATCTGAAAGTAGAAACTCGCCCGATTACAAGGGTATGCGTACTTTTCCCCTAGGCCGTTCTAGTTATTCGTTTCGAGCACCAGAACTGCGAAAATTTTGAGATTCTCAAGCGTTTCTTACCTCCAAACTGCCATATCTCGCAAACGGATTGACGAATCCGCAAAATTTCTGTTGCACCTGAAAGTAGAAACTCGCTCGATTACAACGGTATGCGTACTTTTCCCCTAGGCCGTTCTAGTTATTCGTTGCGAGCATCAGAACTGCGAAAATTTTGCGTTTCTCAAGCGTTTCTTACCTCCAAACTGCCATATCTCGCGAACGGATTGACCATTTCGCAAAATTTCTGTTGCATCTGTAAGTTGAAGCTCGCCCGATTACAACGGTATGCGTAGTTTTCCCCTAGGCCGTTCTAGTTATTCGTTTCGAGCACCAGAACTGCGAAAATTTTGAGTTTCTCAAGCGTTTCTTACCTCCAAACTGCCATATCTCGCGAACGGATTGACGAATCCGCAAAATTTCTGTTGCACCTGAAAGTAGAAACTCGCTCGATTACAAGGGCATGCGTACTTTTCCCCTAGGCCGTTCTAGTTATTCGTTTCGAGCATCAGAACTGCGAAAATTTTTAGTTTCTCAAGCGTTTCTTACCTCCCAACTGCCATATCTCGCTAACGGATTGACCAATCCGCAAAATTTCTGTTGCATCTGAAAGTAGAAACTCGCCCAATAACAACGGTATGTGTACTTTTCCCCTAGGCGGTTCTAGTTATTCGTTGCGAGCATCAGAACTGCGAAAATTTTGGGTTTCTCAAGCGTTTCTTACCTCCAAACTGCCATATCTCGCGAACGGATTGACGAGTCCGCAAAATTTCTGTTGCACCTGAAAGTAGAAACTCGCTCGATTACAACGGTATGCGTACTTCTCCCTTAGGCCGTTCTAGTTATTCGTTTCGAGCATCAGAACTGCGAAAATTTTGAGTTTCTCAAGCGTTTCTTACCTCCAAACTGCTATATCTCGAGAACGGATTGACCAATCCGCAAAATTTTTGTTGCATCAGAAACTAGAATCTCGCCCGATTACAACGGTATGAGTACTTTTCCCCTAGGCCGTTCTAGTTATGCTTGTCGAGCATCAGAACTGCGAAAATTTTGAGTTTCTCAAGCGTTTCTTACATCCAAACTGCCACATCTCGCGAACGTATTGACCAATCCGCAAAATGTCTGTTGCATCTGAAAGTTGAAACTCGCCCGATTACAACGGTATGAGTGCTTTTCCCCTAGGCCGTTCTAGTTATTCGTTTCGAGCATCAGAACTGCGAAAATTTTGAGTCTCTCAAGCGTTTCTTACATCCAAACTGCCATACCTCACGAACGGATTGACCAATCCGCAAAATGTCTATTGCATCTGAAAGTAGAAACTCGCCCGATTACAACGGTATGCGTACTTTTCCCCTAGGCCGTTCTGGTTATTCGTTTCGAGCATCAGAACTGCGAAAATTTTGTGTTTGTCAAGCGTTTCTTACCTCCAAACTGCCATATCTCGCAAACGGATTGACGAATCCGCAAAATTTCTGTTGCACCTGAAAGTAGAAACTCGCTCGATTACAACGGTATGCGTACTTTTCCCCTAGGCCGTTCTAGTTATTCGTTGCGAGCATCAGAACTGCGAAAATTTTGAGTTTCTCAAGCGTTTCTTACCTCCAAACTGCCATATCTCGCGAACGGATTGACCATTTCGCAAAATTTCTGTTGCATCTGTAAGTTGAAGCTCGCCCGATTACAACGGTTTGCGTAGTTTTCCCCTAGGCCGTTCTAGTTATTCGTTTCGAGCACCAGAACTGCGAAAATTTTGAGTTTCTCAAGCGTTTCTTACCTCCAAACTGCCATATCTCGCGAACGGATTGACGAATCCGCAAAATTTCTGTTGCACCTGAAAGTAGAAACTCGCTCGATTACAAGGGCATGCGTACTTTTCCCCTAGGCCGTTCTAGTTATTCGTTTCGAGCATCAGAACTGCGAAAATTTTTAGTTTCTCAAGCGTTTCTTACCTCCCAACTGCCATATCTCGCTAACGGATTGACCAATCCGCAAAATTTGTGTTGCATCTGAAAGTAGAAGCTCGCCCGATTACAACGGTATGCGTAGTTTTCCCATAGGCCGTTCTAGTTATGCTTGTCGAGCATCAGAACTGCGAAAATTTTGAGTTTCTCAAGCGTTTTTTACATCCAAACTGCCATATCTCGCGAACGGATAGACCAATCCGCAAAATTTCTGTTACATCTGAAAGTAGAAACTCGCCCGATTACAACGGTATGCGTAGTTTTCCCCTAGGCCGTTCTAGTTATGCTTGTCGAGCATCAGAACTGCGAAAATTTTGAGTTTCTCAAGCGTTTTTTACCTCCAAACTGCCATATCTCGCGAACGGATTGACCAATCCGCAAAATTTCTGTTACATCTGAAAGTAGAAACTCGCCCGATTACAACGGTATGCGTACTTTTCCCCTAGGCCGTTCTAGTTATTCGTTTCGAGTATCAGAACTGCGAAAATTTTGAGTTTTCAAGCGTTTCTTACCTCCAAACTGCCATATCTCACGAACGGATTGACCAATCCGCAAAATGTCTATTGCATCTGAAAGTAGAAACTCGCCCGATTACAACGGTATGCGTACTTTTCCCCTAGGCCGTTCTGGTTATTCGTTTCGAGCATCAGAACTGCGAAAATTTTGTGTTTGTCAAGCGTTTCTTACCTCCAAACTGCCATATCTCGCGAACGGATTGACCAATCCGTAAAATTTCTGTTGCATCTGAAAGTAGAAACTCGCCCAATTACAACGGTATGTGTACTTTTCCCCTAGGCCGTTCTAGTAATTCGTTTCGTGCACCAGAACTGCGAAAATTTTTAGTTTCTCAAGCGTTTCTTACCTCCAAACTGCCATATCTCGCGAACGGATTGACCATTTCGCAAAATTTCTGTTGCACCTGAAAGTTGAAACTCGCCCGATTACAACGGTATGAGTACTTTTCCCCTAGGCCGTTCTAGTTATTCGTTTCGAGCATCAGAACTGTGAAGATTTTGAGTTTCTCAACCGTTTCTTACATCCAAACTGCCATATCTCGCGAACGGATTGACCATTTCGCAAAATTTCTGTTGCATCTGAAAGTAGAAACTCGCCCGATTACAACGGTATGCGTACTTTTCCCCTAGGCCGTTCTAGTTATGGTTGTCGAGCATCAGAACTGCGAAAATTTTGAGTTTCTCAAGCGTTTTTTACCTCCAAACTGCCATATCTCGCGAACGGATTGACCAATCCGCAAAATTTCTGTTACATCTGAAAGTAGAAACTCGCCCGATTACAACGGTATGCGTACTTTTCCCCTAGGCCGTTCTAGTTATTCGTTTCGAGCATCAGAATTGCGAAAATTTTGAGTTTCTCAACCGTTTCTTACATCCAAACTGCCATATCTCGCGAACGGATTGACCAATCCGCAAAATTTCTGTTGCATCTGAAAGTAGAAACTCGCCCGATTACAACGGTATGCGTACTTTTCTCCTAGGCCGTTCTGGTTATTCGTTTCGAGCATCAGAACTGCGAAAATTTTGTGTTTGTCAAGCGTTTCTTACCCCCAAACTGCCATATCTCGCGAACGGATTGACCAATCCGCAAAATTTCTGTTGCATCAGAAAGTAGAAACTCGCCCAATAACAACGGTATGTGTACTTTTCCCCTAGGCGGTTCTAGTTATTCGTTGCGAGCATCAGAACTGCGAAAATTTTGGGTTTCTCAAGCGTTTCTTACCTCCAAACTGCCATATCTCGCGAACGGATTGACCAATCCGCAAAACTTCTGTTGCATCTGAAAGTAGAAATTCGCCCGATTACAACGGTATGCGTACTTTTCTCCTAGGCCGTTCTGGTTATTCGTTTCCAGCATCAGAACTGCGAAAATTTTGAGTTTCTCAAGCGTTTCTTACTTCCAAACTGCCATATCTCGCGAACGGATTGACCATTCCGCAAAATGTCTGTTGCATCTGAAAGTTGAAACTCGCCCGATTACAACGGTATGGGTGCTTTTCCCCTAGGCCGTTCTAGTTATTCGTTTCGAGCATCAGAACTGTGAAGATTTTGAGTTTCTCAAGCGTTTCTTACCTCCAAACTGCCATATCTCGCGAACGGATTGACCATTTCGCAAAATTTCTGTTGCATCTGTAAGTTGAAGCTCGCCCGATTACAACGGTATGCGTAGTTTTCCCCTAGGCCGTTCTAGTTATTCGTTTCGAGCATCAGAACTGCGAAAATTTTGAGTTTCTCAAGCGTTTCTTACCTCCAAACTGCCATATTTCGCGAACGGATTGACCAATCCGCAAATTTTCTGTTGCATCTGAAAGTAGAAGCTCGCCCGATTACAACAGTATGCGTACTTTTCCCCTAGGTCGTTCTAGTTATTCGTTTCGAGCATCAGAACTGCGAAAATTTTGAGTTTCTCAAGCGTTTCTTACCTCCAAACTGCCATATCTCACGAACGGATTGACCAATCCGCAAAATGTCTATTGCATCTGAAAGTAGAAACTCGCCCGATTACAACGGTATGCGTACTTTTCCCCTAGGCCGTTCTGGTTATTCGTTTCGAGCATCAGAACTGCGAAAATTTTGTGTTTGTCAAGCGTTTCTTACCTCCAAACTGCCATATCTCGCGAACGGATTGACCAATCCGCAAAATTTCTGTTGCATCTGAAAGTAGAAACTCGCCCAATTACAACGGTATGTGTACTTTTCCCCTAGGCCGTTCTAGTAATTCGTTTCGAGCATCAGAACTGTGAAGATTTTGAGTTTCTCAAGCGTTTCTTACCTCCAAACTGCCATATCTCGCGAACGGATTGACCATTTCGCAAAATTTCTGTTGCATCTGTAAGTTGAAGCTCGCCCGATTACAACGGTATGCGTAGTTTTCCCCTAGGCCGTTCTAGTTATTCGTTTCGAGCATCAGAACTGCGAAAATTTTGAGTTTCTCAAGCGTTTCTTACCTCCAAACTGCCATATTTCGCGAACGGATTGACCAATCCGCAAAATTTCTGTTGCATCTGAAAGTAGAAACTCGCCCAATTACAACGGTATGTGTACTTTTCCCCTAGGCCGTTCTAGTTATTCGTTTCGAGCATCAGAACTGCGAAAATTTTGAGTTTCTCAACCGTTTCTTACATCCAAACTGCCATATCTCGCGAACGGATTGACCAATCCGCAAAATTTCTGTTGCATCTGAAAGTAGAAACTCGCCCGATTACAACGGTATGCGTACTTTTCTCCTAGGCCGTTCTGGTTATTCGTTTCGAGCATCAGAACTGCGAAAATTTTGTGTTTGTCAAGCGTTTCTTACCCCCAAACTGCCATATCTCGCGAACGGATTGACCAATCCGCAAAATTTCTGTTGCATCAGAAAGTAGAAACTCGCCCAATAACAACGGTATGTGTACTTTTTCCCTAGGCGGTTCTAGTTATTCGTTGCGAGCATCAGAACTGCGAAAATTTTGGGTTTCTCAAGCGTTTCTTACCTCCAAACTGCCATATCTCGCGAACGGATTGACCAATCCGCAAAACTTCTGTTGCATCTGAAAGTAGAAATTCGCCCGATTACAACGGTATGCGTACTTTTCTCCTAGGCCGTTCTGGTTATTCGTTTCCAGCATCAGAACTGCGAAAATTTTGAGTTTCTCAAGCGTTTCTTACTTCCAAACTGCCATATCTCGCGAACGGATTGACCATTCCGCAAAATGTCTGTTGCATCTGAAAGTTGAAACTCGCCCGATTACAACGGTATGGGTGCTTTTCCCCTAGGCCGTTCTAGTTATTCGTTTCGAGCATCAGAACTGTGAAGATTTTGAGTTTCTCAAGCGTTTCTTACCTCCAAACTGCCATATCTCGCGAACGGATTGACCATTTCGCAAAATTTCTGTTGCATCTGTAAGTTGAAGCTCGCCCGATTACAACGGTATGCGTAGTTTTCCCCTAGGCCGTTCTAGTTATTCGTTTCGAGCATCAGAACTGCGAAAATTTTGAGTTTCTCAAGCGTTTCTTACCTCCAAACTGCCATATTTCGCGAACGGATTGACCAATCCGCAAATTTTCTGTTGCATCTGAAAGTAGAAGCTCGCCCGATTACAACAGTATGCGTACTTTTCCCCTAGGCCGTTCTAGTTATTCGTTTCGAGCATCAGAACTGCGAAAATTTTTAGTTTCTCAAGCGTTTCTTACGTCCCAACTGCCATATCTCACGAACGGATTGACCAATCCGCAAAATTTCTGTTGCATCTGAAAGTAGAAACTCGCCCGATTACAACGGTATGCGTAGTTTTCCCCTACGCCGTTCTAGTTATGCTTGTCGATCATCAGAACTGCGAAAATTTTGAGTTTCTCAAGCGTTTCTTACATCCAAACTGCCATATTTCACGAACGGTTTGACCAATCCGCAAAATGTCTATTGCATCTGAAAGTAGAAACTCGCCCGATTACAACGGTATGAGTACTTTTCCCCTAGGCCGTTCTAGTTATGCTTGTCGAGCATCAGAACTGCGAAAATTTTGAGTTTCTCAAGCGTTTCTTACATCCAAACTGCCACATCTCGCGAACGTATTGACCAATCCGCAAAATGTCTGTTGCATCTGAAAGTTGAAACTCGCCCGATTACAACGGTATGAGTGCTTTTCCCCTAGGCCGTTCTAGTTATTCGTTTCGAGCATCAGAACTGTGATGATTTTTAGTTTCTCTAGCGTTTCTTACCTCCCAACTGCCATATCTCGCGAACGGATTGACCAAGCCGCAAAATTTCTCTTGCATCTGAAAGTAGAAACTCGCCCGATTACAACGGTATGCGTACTTTTCCCCTAGGCCGTTCTGGTTATTCGTTTCGAGCATCAGAACTGCGAAAATTTTGTGTTTGTCAAGCGTTTCTTACCCCCAAACTGCCATATCTCGCGAACGGATTGACCAATCCGCAAAATCTCTCTTGCATCTGAAAGTAGAAACTCGCCCGATTACAACGGTATGCGTACTTTTCCCCTAGGCCGTTCTGGTTATTCGTTTCGAGCATCAGAACTGCGAAAATTTTGTGTTTGTCAAGCGTTTCTTACCCCCAAACTGCCATATCTCGCGAACGGATTGACCAATCCGCAAAATTTCTGTTGCATCTGAAAGTAGAAACTCGCCCAATAACAACGGTATGTGTACTTTTCTCCTAGGCCGTTCTGGTTATTCGTTTCGAGCATCAGAACTGCGAAAATTTTGAGTTTCTCAAGCGTTTCTTACTTCCAAACTGCCATATCTCGCGAACGGATTGACCATTTCGCAAAATTTCTGTTGCATCTGTAAGTTGAAACTCGCCCGATTACAACGGTATGAGTACTTTTCCCCTAGGCCGTTCTAGTTATTCGTTTGGAGCATCAGGACTGTGAAGATTTTGAGTTTCTCAACCGTTTCTTACATCCAAACTGCCATATCTCGCGAACGGATTGACTAATCCGCAAAATTTCTATTGCATCTGAAAGTAGAAACTCGCCCGATTACAACGCTATTCGTACTTTTCCCCTAGGCCGTTCTAGTTATGCTTGTCGAGCATCAGAACTGCGAAAATTTTGAGTTTTTCAAGCGTTTTTTACCTCCAAACTGCCATATCTCGCGAACGGATTGACCAATCCGCAAAATTTCTGTTACATCTGAAAGTAGAAACTCGCCCGATTACATCGGTATGCGTACTTTTCCCCTAGGCCGTTCTAGTTATTCGTTTCGAGCATCAGAACTGCGAAAATTTTGAGTTTCTCAAGCGTTTCTTACCTCCAAACTGCCATATCTCACGAACGGATGGACCAATCCGCAAAATGTCTATTGCATCTGAAAGTAGAAACTCGCCCGATTACAACGGTATGCGTACTTTTCCCCTAGGCCGTTCTGGTTATTCGTTTCGAGCATCAGAACTGCGAAAATTTTGTGTTTGTCAAGCGTTTCTTACCCCCAAACTGCCATATCTCGCGAACGGATTGACCAATCCGCAAAATTTCTGTTGCATCTGAAAGTAGAAACTCGCCCAATAACAACGGTATGTGTACTTTTCTCCTAGGCCGTTCTGGTTATTCGTTTCGAGCATCAGAACTGCGAAAATTTTGAGTTTCTCAAGCGTTTCTTACTTCCAAACTGCCATATCTCGCGAACGGATTGACCATTTCGCAAAATTTCTGCTGCATCTGTAAGTTGAAACTCGCCCGATTACAACGGTATGAGTACTTTTCCCCTAGGCCGTTCTAGTTATTCGTTTGGAGCATCAGAACTGTGAAGATTTTGAGTTTCTCAACCGTTTCTTACATCCAAACTGCCATATCTCGCGAACGGATTGACCAATCCGCAAAATTTCTGTTGCATCTGAAAGTAGAAACTCGCCCAATAACAACGGTATGTGTACTTTTCCCCTAGGCCGTTCTAGTTATTCGTTGCGAGCATCAGAACTGCGAAAATTTTGAGTTTCTCAAGCGTTTCTTACCTCCAAACTGCCATATCTCGCGAACGGATTGACCAATCCGCAAAATTTCTGTTGCATCTGAAAGTAGAAATTCGCCCGATTACAACGGTATGCGTACTTTTCTCCTAGGCCGTTCTGGTTATTCGTTTCGAGCATCAGAACTGCGAAAATTTTGAGTTTCTCAAGCGTTTCTTACTTCCAAACTGCCATATCTCGCGAACGGATTGACCATTCCGCAAAATGTCTGTTGCATCTGAAAGTTGAAACTCCCCCGATTACAACGGTATGAGTGCTTTTCCCCTAGGCCGTTCTAGTTATTCGTTTCGAGCATCAGAACTGTGAAGATTTTGAGTTTCTCAAGCGTTTCTTACCTCCAAACTGCCATATCTTGCGAACGGATTGACGAATCCGCAAAATTTCTGTTGCACCTGAAAGTAGAAACTCGCTCGATTACAACGGTATGCGTACTTCTCCCCTAGGCCGTTCTAGTTATTCGTTTCGAGCATCAGAACTGCGAAAATTTTGAGTTTCTCAAGCGTTTCTTACCTCCAAACTGCCATATCTCGCGAACGGATTGACCAATCCGCAAAATTTCTGTTGCATCTGAAAGTATAAACTCGCCCGATTACAACGGTATGCGTACTTTTCCCCAAGGCCGTTCTAGTTGTGCTTGTCGAGCATCAGAACTGCGAGAATTTTGAGTTTCTCAAGCGTTTCTTACCTCCAAACTGCCATATCTCGCGAATGGATTGACCATTCCGCAAAATGTCTGTTGCATCTGAAAGTAGAAACTCGCCCGATTACAACGGTATGTGTACTTTTCCCCTAGGACGCTCTAGTTATTCGTTTCGAGCATCAGAACTGCGAAAATTTGGAGTTTCTCAAGCGTTTCTAACCTTCAAACTGCCACATCTCGCGAACGGATTGCCCAATCCGCAAAATTTCTGTTGCATCTGAAAGCAGAAACTCGCCCAATTACAACGGTATGTGTACTTTCCCCCTGGGCCATTCTAGTTATTAGTTTCAAGCATCAGAACTCCGAAAATTTTGAGTTTCTCAAGTGTTTCTTACCTCCAAACTGCCATATCTCGCGAACGGATTGACCAATCCGCAAAATTTCTGTTTCATCTGAAAGTAGAAACTCGCCCAATTACAACGGTGTTTGTACTTTCCCCCTAGGCCATTCTAGTTATTCGTTTCGAGCATCAGAACAGCGAAACTTTTGAGTTTCTCAAGCGTTTCTTACTTCCAAACTGCCATATCTCGCGAACGGATTGACCAATCCGCAAAATTTCTGTTGCATCTGGAAGTAAAAACTCGCCCGATTACAACGGTATGTGTACTTTCCCCCTAGGCCATTCTAGTTATTCGTTTCAAGCATCAGAACGGCGAAAATTTTGAGTTTCTCAAGCGTTTCTTACCTCCAAACTGTCATATCTCGCGAACGGATTGACTAATCCGCAAAATTTCTGTTGCATCTGAAAGTAGAAACTCGCCCGATTACAACGGTATGTGTACTTATCCCCTGGGACGTTCTAGTTATTCGTTTCGAGCATCAGAACTGCGAAAATTTGGAGTTTCTCAAGAGTGTCTAACCTACAAACTGCCACATCTCGCGAGCGGATTGCCCAATCCGCAAAATTTCTGTTGCATCTGAAAGTAGAAGCTCGCCCGATTACAACAGTATGCGTACTTTTCCCCTAGGCCGTTCTGGTTATTCGTTTCGAGCATCAGAACTGCGAAAATTTTGTGTTTGTCAAGCGTTTCTTACCCCCAAACTGCCATATCTCGCGAACGGATTGACCAATCCGCAAAATTTCTGTTGCATCTGAAAGTAGAAACTCGCCCAATAACAACGGTATGTGTACTTTTCCCCTAGGCCGTTCTAGTTATGCTTGTCGAACATCAGAACTGCGAAAATTTTGAGTTTCTCAAGCGTTTCTTACCTCCAAACTGCCATATGTCGCGAACGGATTGACTAATCCGCAAAATTTCGATTGCATCTGAAAGTAGAAACACGCCCGATTACAACGCTATTCGTACTTTTCCCCTAGGACGTTCTAGTTATTCGTTTCGAGCATCAGAACTGCGAAAATTTTGAGTTTCTCAAGCGTTTCTTACCTCCAAACTGCCATATGTCGCAAACGGATTGACTAATCCGCAAAATTTCTATTGCATCTGAAAGTAGAAACTCGCCCGATTACAACGCTATTCGTACTTTTCCCCTAGGCCGTTCTAGTTATTCGTTTCGAGCATCAGAACTGCGAAAATTTTGAGTTTCTCAAGAGTTTCTTACCTCCAAACAGCCATATCTCGCGAACGGATTGACCAATCCGCAAAATTTCTGTTGCATCTGAAAGTAGAAACACGCCCGATTACAACGGTATGAGTACTTTTCCCATAGGCCGTTCTAGTTATGCTTGTCGAGCATCAGAACTGCGAAAATTTTGAGTTTCTCGAGCGTTTCTTACCTCCAAACTGCCACATCTCGCGAACGTATTGACCAATCCGCAAAATGTCTGTTGCATCTGAAAGTTGAAACTCGCCCGATTACAACGGTATGAGTGCTTTTCCCCTAGGCCGTTCTAGTTATTCGTTTCGAGCATCAGAACTGTGATGATTTTTAGTTTCTCTAGCGTTTCTTACCTCCCAACTGCCATATCTCGCGAACGGATTGACCAAGCCGCAAAATTTCTCTTGCATCTGAAAGTAGAAACTCGCCCGATTACAACGGTATGCGTACTTTTCCCCTAGGCCGTTCTGGTTATTCGTTTCGAGCATCAGAACTGCGAAAATTTTGTGTTTGTCAAGCGTTTCTTACCCCCAAACTGCCATATCTCGCGAACGGATTGACCAATCCGCAAAATTTCTGTTGCATCTGAAAGTAGAAACTCGCCCAATAACAACGGTATGTGTACTTTTCTCCTAGGCCGTTCTGGTTTTTCGTTTCGAGCATCAGAACTGCGAAAATTTTGAGTTTCTCAAGCGTTTCTTACTTCCAAACTGCCATATCTCGCGAACGGATTGACCATTTCGCAAAATTTCTGTTGCATCTGTAAGTTGAAACTCGCCCGATTACAACGGTATGAGTACTTTTCCCCTAGGCCGTTCTAGTTATTCGTTTGGAGCATCATAACTGTGAAGATTTTGAGTTTCTCAACCGTTTCTTCCATCCAAACTGCCATATCTCGCGAACGGATTGACCTATCCGCAAAATTTCTGTTGCATCTGAAAGTAGAAACTCGCCCGATTACAACGGTATGCGTACTTTTCCCCTAGGCCGTTCTAGTTATTCGTTTCGAGCATCAGAACTGCGAAAATTTTGAGTTTCTCAAGCGTTTCTTACCTCCAAACTGCCATATCTCACGAACGGATGGACCAATCCGCAAAATGTCTATTGCATCTTAAAGTAGAAACTCGCCCGATTACAACGGTATGTGTACTTTTCCCCTAGGCCGTTCTGGTTATTCGTTTCGAGCATCAGAACTGCGAAAATTTTGTGTTTGTCAAGCGTTTCTTACCCCCAAACTGCCATATCTCGCGAACGGATTGACCAATCCGCAAAATTTCTGTTGCATCTGAAAGTAGAAACTCGCCCAATAACAACGGTATGTGTACTTTTCCCCTAGGCCGTTCTAGTTATTCGTTGCGAGCATCAGAACTGCGAAAATTTTGAGTTTCTCAAGCGTTTCTTACCTACAAACTGCCATATCTCGCGAACGGATTGACCAATCCGCAAAATTTCTGTTGCATCTGAAAGTAGAAATTCGCCCGATTACAACGGTATGCGTACTTTTCTCCTAGGCCGTTCTGGTTATTCGTTTCGAGCATCAGAACTGCGAAAATTTTGTGTTTGTCAAGCGTTTCTTACCCCCAAACTGCCATATCTCGCGAACGGATTGACCAATCCGCAAAATTTCTGTTGCATCTGAAAGTAGAAACTCGCCCAATAACAACGGTATGTGTACTTTTCTCCTAGGCCGTTCTGGTTATTCGTTTCGAGCATCAGAACTGCGAAAATTTTGAGTTTCTCAAGCGTTTCTTACTTCCAAACTGCCATATCTCGCGAACGGATTGACCATTTCGCAAAATTTCTGTTGCATCTGTAAGTTGAAACTCGCCCGATTACAACGGTATGAGTACTTTTCCCCTAGGCCGTTCTAGTTATTCGTTTGGAGCATCAGAACTGTGAAGATTTTGAGTTTCTCAACCGTTTCTTACATCCAAACTGCCATATCTCGCGAATGGATTGACCTATCCGCAAAATTTCTGTTGCATCTGAAAGTAGAAACTCGCCCGATTACAACGGTATGCGTAGTTTTCCCCTAGGCCGTTCTAGTTATGCTTGTCGAGCATCAGAACTGCGAAAATTTTGAGTTTTTCAAGCGTTTTTTACCTCCAAACTGCCATATCTCGCGAACGGATTGAGCAATCCGCAAAATTTCTGTTACATCTGAAAGTAGAAACTCGCCCGATTACATCGGTATGCGTACTTTTCCCCTAGGCCGTTCTAGTTATTCGTTTCGAGCATCAGAACTGCGAAAATTTTGAGTTTCTCAAGCGTTTCTTACCTCCAAACTGCCATATCTCACGAACGGATGGACCAATCCGCAAAATGTCTATTGCATCTGAAAGTAGAAACTCGCCCGATTACAACGGTATGCGTACTTTTCCCCTAGGCCGTTCTGGTTATTCGTTTCGAGCATCAGAACTGCGAAAATTTTGTGTTTGTCAAGCGTTTCTTACCCCCAAACTGCCATATCTCGCGAACGGATTGACCAATCCGCAAAATTTCTGTTGCATCTGAAAGTAGAAACTCGCCCAATAACAACGGTATGTGTACTTTTCCCCTAGGCCGTTCTAGTTATTCGTTGCGAGCATCAGAACTGCGAAAATTTTGAGTTTCTCAAGCGTTTCTTACCTCCAAACTGCCATATCTCGCGAACGGATTGACCAATCCGCAAAATTTCTGTTGCATCTGAAAGTAGAAATTCGCCCGATTACAACGGTATGCGTACTTTTCTCCTAGGCCGTTCTGGTTATTCGTTTCGAGCATCAGAACTGCGAAAATTTTGAGTTTCTCAAGCGTTTCTTACTTCCAAACTGCCATATCTCGCGAACGGATTGACCATTCCGCAAAATGTCTGTTGCATCTGAAAGTTGAAACTCCCCCGATTACAACGGTATGAGTGCTTTTCCCCTAGGCCGTTCTAGTTATTCGTTTCGAGCATCAGAACTGTGAAGATTTTGAGTTTCTCAAGCGTTTCTTACCTCCAAACTGCCATATCTTGCGAACGGATTGACGAATCCGCAAAATTTCTGTTGCACCTGAAAGTAGAAACTCGCTCGATTACAACGGTATGCGTACTTCTCCCCTAGGCCGTTCTAGTTATTCGTTTCGAGCATCAGAACTGCGAAAATTTTGAGTTTCTCAAGCGTTTCTTACCTCCAAACTGCCATATCTCGCGAACGGATTGACCAATCCGCAAAATTTCTGTTGCATCTGAAAGTATAAACTCGCCCGATTACAACGGTATGCGTACTTTTCCCCAAGGCCGTTCTAGTTATTCGTTTCGAGCATCAGAACTGCGAAAATTTGGAGTTTCTCAAGCGTTTCTAACCTTCAAACTGCCACATCTCGCGAACGGATTGCCCAATCCGCAAAATTTCTGTTGCATCTGAAAGCAGAAACTCGCCCAATTACAACGGTATGTGTACTTTCCCCCTGGGCCATTCTAGTTATTAGTTTCAAGCATCAGAACTGCGAAAATTTTGAGTTTCTCAAGCGTTTCTTACCTCCAAACTGCCATATCTCGCGAACGGATTGACCAATCCGCAAAATTTCTGTTTCATCTGAAAGTAGAAACTCGCCCAATTACAACGGTGTTTGTACTTTCCCCCTAGGCCATTCTAGTTATGCGTTTCGAGCATCAGAACAGCGAAACTTTTGAGTTTCTCAAGCGTTTCTTACTTCCAAACTGCCATATCTCGCGAACGGATTGACCAATCCGCAAAATTTCTGTTGCATCTGGAAGTAAAAACTCGCCCGATTACAACGGTATGTGTACTTTCCCCCTAGGCCATTCTAGTTATTCGTTTCAAGCATCAGAACGGCGAAAATTTTGAGTTTCTCAAGCGTTTCTTACCTCCAAACTGCCATATCTCGCGAACGGATTGACCATTCCGCAAAATGTGTGTTGCATCTGAAAGTTGAAACTCCCCCGATTACAACGGTATGAGTGCTTTTCCCCTAGGCCGTTCTAGTTATTCGTTTCGAGCATCAGAACTGTGAAGATTTTGAGTTTCTCAAGCGTTTCTTACCTCCAAACTGCCATATCTTGCGAACGGATTGACGAATCCGCAAAATTTCTGTTGCACCTGAAAGTAGAAACTCGCTCGATTACAACGGTATGCGTACTTCTCCCCTAGGCCGTTCTAGTTATTCGTTTCGAGCATCAGAACTGCGAAAATTTTGAGTTTCTCAAGCGTTTCTTACCTCCAAACTGCCATATCTCGCGAACGGATTGACCAATCCGCAAAATTTCTGTTGCATCTGAAAGTATAAACTCGCCCGATTACAACGGTATGCGTACTTTTCCCCAAGGCCGTTCTAGTTGTGCTTGTCGAGCATCAGAACTGCGAGAATTTTGAGTTTCTCAAGCGTTTCTTACCTCCAAACTGCCATATCTCGCGAACGGATTGACCATTCCGCAAAATGTCTGTTGCATCTGAAAGTAGAAACTCGCCCGATTACAACGGTATGTGTACTTTTCCCCTAGGACGCTCTAGTTATTCGTTTCGAGCATCAGAACTGCGAAAATTTGGAGTTTCTCAAGCGTTTCTAACCTTCAAACTGCCACATCTCGCGAACGGATTGCCCAATCCGCAAAATTTCTGTTGCATCTGAAAGCAGAAACTCGCCCAATTACAACGGTATGTGTACTTTCCCCCTGGGCCATTCTAGTTATTAGTTTCAAGCATCAGAACTGCGAAAATTTTGAGTTTCTCAAGCGTTTCTTACCTCCAAACTGCCATATCTCGCGAACGGATTGACCAATCCGCAAAATTTCTGTTTCATCTGAAAGTAGAACCTCGCCCGATTACAACGGTATGTGTACTTTCCCCCTAGGCCATTCTAGTTATTCGTTTCAAGCATCAGAACGGCGAAAATTTTGAGTTTCTCAAGCGTTTCTTACCTCCAAACTGCCATATCTCGCGAACGGATTGACCATTCCGCAAAATGTCTGTTGCATCTGAAAGTTGAAACTCCCCCGATTACAACGGTATGAGTGCTTTTCCCCTAGGCCGTTCTAGTTATTCGTTTCGAGCATCAGAACTGTGAAGATTTTGAGTTTCTCAAGCGTTTCTTACCTCCAAACTGCCATATCTTGCGAACGGATTGACGAATTCGCAAAATTTCTGTTGCACCTGAAAGTAGAAACTCGCTCGATTACAACGGTATGCGTACTTCTCCCCTAGGCCGTTCTAGTTATTCGTTTCGAGCATCAGAACTGCGAAAATTTTGAGTTTCTCAAGCGTTTCTTACCTCCAAACTGCCATATCTCGCGAACGGATTGACCAATCCGCAAAATTTCTGTTGCATCTGAAAGTATAAACTCGCCCGATTACAACGGTATGCGTACTTTTCCCCAAGGCCGTTCTAGTTGTGCTTGTCGAGCATCAGAACTGCGAGAATTTTGAGTTTCTCAAGCGTTTCTTACCTCCAAACTGCCATATCTCGCGAACGGATTGACCATTCCGCAAAATGTCTGTTGCATCTGAAAGTAGAAACTCGCCCGATTACAACGGTATGTGTACTTTTCCCCTAGGACGCTCTAGTTATTCGTTTCGAGCATCAGAACTGCGAAAATTTGGAGTTTCTCAAGCGTTTCTAACCTTCAAACTGCCACATCTCGCGAACGGATTGCCCAATCCACAAAATTTCTGTTGCATCTGAAAGCAGAAACTCGCCCAATTACAACGGTATGTGTACTTTCCCACTGGGCCATTCTAGTTATTAGTTTCAAGCATCAGAACTGCGAAAATTTTGAGTTTCTCAAGCGTTTCTTACCTCCAAACTGCCATATCTCGCGAACGGATTGACCAATCCGCAAAATTTCTGTTTCATCTGAAAGCAGAAACTCGCCCAATTACAACGGTATGTGTACTTTCCCACTGGGCCATTCTAGTTATTAGTTTCAAGCATCAGAACTGCGAAAATTTTGAGTTTCTCAAGCGTTTCTTACCTCCAAACTGCCATATCTCGCGAACGGATTGACCAATCCGCAAAATTTCTGTTTCATCTGAAAGTAGAAACTCGCCCAATTACAACGGTGTTTGTACTTTCCCCCTAGGCCATTCTAGTTATTCGTTTCGAGCATCAGAACAGCGAAACTTTTGAGTTTCTCAAGCGTTTCTTACCTCCAAACTGTCATATCTCGCGAACGGATTGACTAATCCGCAAAATTTCTGTTGCATCTGAAAGTAGAAACTCGCCCGATTACAACGGTATGTGTACTTATCCCCTAGGACGTTCTAGTTATTCGTTTCGAGAATCAGAACTGCGAAAATTTGGAGTTTCTCAAGAGTGTCTAACCTACAAACTGCCACATCTCGCGAGCGGATTGCCCAATCCGCAAAATTTCTGTTGCATCTGAAAGTAGAAGCTCGCCCGATTACAACAGTATGCGTACTTTTCCCCTAAGTCGTTCTAGTTATTCGTTGCGATCATCAGTACTGCGAAAATTTTGAGATTCTCAAGCGTTTCTTACCTCCAAACTGCCATATCTCGCGAACGGATTGACCAATCCGCAAAATTTCTGTTGCATCTGAAAGTAGAAACTCGCCCAATAACAACGGTATGTGTACTTTTCCCCTAGGCCGTTCTAGTTATGCTTGTCGAACATCAGAACTGCGAAAATTTTGAGTTTCTCGAGCGTTTCTTACTTCCAAACTGCCATATCTCGCGAACGGATTGACCAATCCGCAAAATTTCTGTTGCATCAGAAAGTAGAAACTCGCCCGATTACAACGGTATGAGTACTTTTCCCCTAGGCCGTTCTAGTTATGCTTGTCGAACATCAGAACTGCGAAAATTTTGAGTTTCTCAAGCGTTTCTTACCTCCAAACTGCCATATGTCGCGAACGGATTGACTAATCCGCAAAATTTCGATTGCATCTGAAAGTAGAAACTCGCCCGATTACAACGCTATTCGTACTTTTCCCCTAGGACGTTCTAGTTTTTCGTTTCGAGCATCAGAACTGCGAAAATTTTGAGTTTCTCAAGCGTTTCTTACCTCCAAACTGCCATATGTCGCAAACGGATTGACTAATCCGCAAAATTTCTGTTGCATCTGAAAGTAGAAACTCGCCCAATAACAACGGTATGAGTGCTTTTCCCCTAGGCCGTTCTAGTTATTCGTTTCGAGCATCAGAACTGTGATGATTTTTAGTTTCTCTAGCGTTTCTTACCTCCCAACTGCCATATCTCGCGAACGGATTGACCAAGCCGCAAAATTTCTGTTGCATCTGAAAGTAGAAACTCGCCCAATAACAACGGTATGTGTACTTTTCTCCTAGGCCGTTCTGGTTATTCGTTTCGAGCATCAGAACTGCGAAAATTTTGAGTTTCTCAAGCGTTTCTTACTTCCAAACTGCCATATCTCGCGAACGGATTGACCATTTCGCAAAATTTCTGTTGCATCTGTAAGTTGAAACTCGCCCGATTACAACGGTATGAGTACTTTTCCCCTAGGCCGTTCTAGTTATTCGTTTGGAGCATCATAACTGTGAAGATTTTGAGTTTCTCAACCGTTTCTTACATCCAAACTGCCATATCTCGCGAACGGATTGACCTATCCGCAAAATTTCTGTTGCATCTGAAAGTAGAAACTCGCCCGATTACAACGGTATGCGTAGTTTTCCCCTAGGCCGTTCTAGTTATGCTTGTCGAGCATCAGAACTGCGAAAATTTTGAGTTTCTCAAGCGTTTCTTACCTCCCAACTGCCATATCTTGCGAACGGATTGACGAATCCGCAAAATTTCTGTTGCACCTGAAAGTAGAAACTCGCTCGATTACAACGGTATGCGTACTTCTCCCCTAGGCCGTTCTAGTTATTCGTTTCGAGCATCAGAACTGCGAAAATTTTGAGTTTCTCAAGCGTTTCTTACCTCCAAACTGCCATATCTCGCGAACGGATTGACCAATCCGCAAAATTTCTGTTGCATCTGAAAGTATAAACTCGCCCGATTACAACGGTATGCGTACTTTCCCCCAAGGCCGTTCTAGTTGTGCTTGTCGTGCATCAGAACTGCGAGAATTTTGAGTTTCTCAAGCGTTTCTTACCTCCAAACTGCCATATCTCGCGAACGGATTGACCATTCCGCAAAATGTCTGTTGCATCTGAAAGTAGAAACTCGCCCGATTACTACGGTATGTGTACTTTTCCCCTAGGACGTTCTAGTTATTCGTTTCGAGCATCAGAACTGCGAAAATTTGGAGTTTCTCAAGCGTTTCTAACCTTCAAACTGCCACATCTCGCGAACGGATTGCCCAATCCGCAAAATTTCTGTTGCGTCTGAAAGCAGAAACTCGCCCAATTACAACGGTATGTGTACTTTCCCCCTGGGCCATTCTAGTTATTAGTTTCAAGCATCAGAACTGCGAAAATTTTGAGTTTCTCAAGCGTTTCTTACCTTCAAACTGCCATATCTCGCGAACGGATTGACCAATCCGCAAAATTTCTGTTGCATCTGAAAGTAGAAACTCGCCCAATTACAACGGTGTTTGTACTTTCCCCCTAGGCCATTCTAGTTATTCGTTTCGAGCATCAGAACAGCGAAACTTTTGAGTTTCTCAAGCGTTTCTTACTTCCAAACTGCCATATCTCGCGAACGGATTGACCAATCCGCAAAATTTCTGTTGCATCTGGAAGTAAAAACTCGCCCGATTACAACGGTATGTGTACTTTCCCCCTAGGCCATTCTAGTTATTCGTTTCAAGCATCAGAACGGCGAAAATTTTGAGTTTCTCAAGCGTTTCTTACCTCCAAACTGTCATATCTCGCGAACGGATTGACTAATCCGCAAAATTTCTGTTGCATCTGAAAGTAGAAACTCGCCCGATTACAACGGTATGCGTACTTATCCCCTAGGACGTTCTAGTTATTCGTTTCGAGCATCAGAACTGCGAAAATTTGGAGTTTCTCAAGAGTTTCTAACCTACAAACTGCCACATCTCGCGAGCGGATTGCCCAATCCGCAAAATTTCTGTTGCATCTGAAAGTAGAAGCTCGCCCAATTACAACAGTATGCGTACTTCTCCCCTAAGTCGTTCTTGTTATTCGTTGCGAGCATCAGTACTGCGAAAATTTTGAGATTCTCAAGCGTTTCTTACCTCCAAACTGCCATATCTCGCGAACGGATTGACCAATCCGCAAAATTTCTGTTGCATCTGAAAGTAGAAACTCGCCCAATAACAACGGTATGTGTACTTTTCCCCTAGGCCGTTCTAGTTATTCGTTTCGAGCATCAGAACTGCGAAAATTTGGAGTTTCTCAAGCGTTTCTAACCTTCAAACTGCCACTTCTCGCGAACGGATTGCTCAATCCGCAAAATTTCTGTTGCATCTGAAAGCAGAAACTCGCCCAATTACAAAGGTATGTGTACTTTCCCCCTAGGCCATTCTAGTTATTCGTTTCAAGCATCAGAACTGCGAAAATTTTGAGTTTCTGAAGCGTTTCTTACCTCCCAACTGCCATATCTCGCGAACGGATTGACCAATCCGCAAAATTTCTGTTGGATCTGAAAGTAGAAACTCGCCCGATTACAACGGTATGAGTACTTTTCCCCTAGGCCGTTCTAGTTATGCTTGTCGAACATCAGAACTGCGAAAATTTTGAGTTTCTCAAGCGTTTCTTACCTCCAAACTGCCATATGTCGCGATCGGATTGACTAATCCGCAAAATTTCTATTGCATCTGAAAGTAGAAACTCGCCCGCTTACAACGCTATTCGTACTTTTCCCCTAGGCCGTTCTAGTTATTCGTTTCGAGCATCAGAACTGCGAAAATTTGGAGTTTCTCAAGCGTTTCTTACCTCCAAACTGCCATATGTCGCGAACGGATTGACTAATCCGCAAAATTTCTATTGCATCTGAAAGTAGAAACTCGCCCGATTACAACGCTATTCGTACTTTTCCCCTAGGCCGTTCTAGTTATTCGTTTCGAGCATCAGAACTGCGAAAATTTTGAGTTTCTCAAGAGTTTCTTACCTCCAAACTGCCGTATCTCGCGAACGGATTGACCAATCCGCAAAATTTCTGTTGCATCTGAAAGTAGAAACACGCCCGATTACAACGGTATGAGTAGTTTTCCCCTAGGCCGTTCTAGTTATGCTTGTCGAGCATCAGAACTGCGAAAATTTTGAGTTTCTCGAGCGTTTCTTACCTCCAAACTGCCATATCTCGCGAACGGATTGACCAATCCGCAAAATTTCTGTTGCATCTGAAAGTAGAAACTCGCCCGATTACAACGGTATGCGTACTTTTCCCCTAGGCCATTCTAGTTATTTGTTTCGAGCATCAGAACTGCGAAAATTTTGAGTTTCTCAAGCGTTTCTTACCTCCCAACTGCCATATCTCGCGAACGGATTGACCAATCCGCAAAATTTTTGTTGCATCTGAAAGTAGAAACTCGCCCAATAACAACGGTATGTGTACTTTTCCCCTAGGCCGTTCTAGTTATTCGTTTCGAGCATCAGAACTGCGAAAATTTGGAGTTTCTCAAGCGTTTCTAACCTTCAAACTGCCACATCTCGCGAACGGATTGCCCAATCCGCAAAATTTCTGTTGCATCTGAAAGCAGAAACTCGCCCAATTACAAAGGTATGTGTACTTTCCCCCTAGGCCGTTCTAGTTATTCGTTTCGAGCATCAGAACTGCGAAAATTTTGAGTTTCTCAAGCGTTTCTTACTTCCAAACTGCCATATCTCGCGAACGGATTGACCATTTCGCAAAATTTCTGTTGCATCTGTAAGTTGAAACTCGCCCGATTACAACGGTATGAGCACTTTTCCCCTAGGCCGTTCTAGTTATTCGTTTGGAGCATCATAACTGTGAAGATTTTGAGTTTCTCAACCGTTTCTTACATCCAAACTGCCATATCTCGCGAACGGATTGACCTATCCGCAAAATTTCTGTTGCATCTGAAAGTAGAAACTCGCCCGATTACAACGGTATGCGTAGTTTTCCCCTAGGCCGTTCTAGTTATGCTTGTCGAGCATCAGAACTGCGAAAATTTTGAGTTTTTCAAGCGTTTTTTACCTCCAAACTGCCATATCTCGCGAACGGATTGACCAATCCGCAAAATTTCTGTTACATCTGAAAGTAGAAACTCGCCCGATTACATCGGTATGCGTACTTTTCCCCTAGGCCGTTCTAGTTATTCGTTTCGAGCATCAGAACTGCGAAAATTTTGAGTTTCTCAAGCGTTTCTTACCTCCAAACTGCCATATCTCACGAACGGATGGACCAATCCGCAAAATGTCTATTGCATCTGAAAGTAGAAACTCGCCCGATTACAACGGTATGTGTACTTTTCCCCTAGGCCGTTCTGGTTATTCGTTTCGAGCATCAGAACTGCGAAAATTTTGTGTTTGTCAAGCGTTTCTTACCCCCAAACTGCCATATCTCGCGAACGGATTGACCAATCCGCAAAATTTCTGTTGCATCTGAAAGTAGAAACTCGCCCAATAACAACGGTATGTGTACTTTTCCCCTAGGCCGTTCTAGTTATTCGTTGCGAGCATCAGAACTGCGAAAATTTTGAGTTTCTCAAGCGTTTCTTACCTACAAACTGCCATATCTCGCGAACGGATTGACCAATCCGCAAAATTTCTGTTGCATCTGAAAGTAGAAATTCGCCCGATTACAACGGTATGCGTACTTTTCTCCTAGGCCGTTCTGGTTATTCGTTTCGAGCATCAGAACTGCGAAAATTTTGAGTTTCTCAAGCGTTTCTTACTTCCAAACTGCCATATCTCGCGAACCGATTGACCATTCCGCAAAATGTCTGTTGCATCTGAAAGTTGAAACTCGCCCGATTACAACGGTATGAGTGCTTTTCCCCTAGGCCGTTCTAGTTATTCGTTTCGAGCATCAGAACTGTGAAGATTTTGAGTTTCTCAAGCGTTTCTTACCTCCAAACTGCCATATCTTGCGAACGGATTGACGAATCCGCAAAATTTCTGTTGCACCTGAAAGCAGAAACTCGCTCGATTACAACGGTATGCGTACTTCTCCCCTAGGCCGTCCTAGTTATTCGTTTCGAGCATCAGAACTGCGAAAATTTTGAGTTTCTCAAGCGTTTCTTACCTCCAAACTGCCATATCTCGCGAACGGATTGACAAATCCGCAAAATTTCTGTTGCATCTGAAATTATAAACTCGCCCGATTACAACGGTATGCGTACTTTTCCCCAAGGCCGTTCTAGTTGTGCTTGTCGAGCATCAGAACTGCGAGAATTTTGAGTTTCTCAAGCGTTTCTTACCTCCAAACTGCCATATCTCGCGAACGGATTGACCATTCCGCAAAATGTCTGTTGCATCTGAAAGTAGAAACTCGCCCGATTACAACGGTATGTGTACTTTTCCCCTAGGACGTTCTAGTTATTCGTTTCGAGCATCAGAACTGCGAAAATTTGGAGTTTCTCAAGCGTTTCTAACCTTCAAACTGCCACATCTCGCGAACGGATTGCCCAATCCGCAAAATTTCTGTTGCATCTGAAAGCAGAAACTCGCCCAATTACAACGGTATGTGTACTTTCCCCCTGGGCCATTCTAGTTATTAGTTTCAAGCATCAGAACTGCGAAAATTTTGAGTTTCTCAAGCGTTTCTTACCTCCAAACTGCCATATCTCGCGAACGGATTGACCAATCCGCAAAATTTCTGTTGCATCTGAAAGTAGAAACTCGCCCAATTACAACGGTGTTTGTACTTTCCCCCTAGGCCATTCTAGTTATTCGTTTCGAGCATCAGAACAGCGAAACTTTTGAGTTTCTCAAGCGTTTCTTACTTCCAAACTGCCATATCTCGCGAACGGATTGACCAATCCGCAAAATTTCTGTTGCATCTGGAAGTAAAAACTCGCCCGATTACAACGGTATGTGTACTTTCCCCCTAGGCCATTCTAGTTATTCGTTTCAAGCATCAGAACGGCGAAAATTTTGAGTTTCTCAAGCGTTTCTTACCTCCAAACTGTCATATCTCGCGAACGGATTGACTAATCCGCAAAATTTCTGTTGCATCTGAAAGTAGAAACTCGCCCGATTACAACGGTATGTGTACTTATCCCCTAGGACGTTCTAGTTATTCGTTTCGAGCATCAGAACTGCGAAAATTTGGAGTTTCTCAAGAGTTTCTAACCTACAAACTGCCACATCTCGCGAGCGGATTGCCCAATCCGCAAAATTTCTGTTGCATCTGAAAGTAGAAGCTCGCCCGATTACAACAGTATGCGTACTTTTCCCCTAAGTCGTTCTTGTTATTCGTTGCGAGCATCAGTACTGCGAAAATTTTGAGATTCTCAAGCGTTTCTTACCTCCAAACTGCCATATCTCGCGAACGGATTGACCAATCCGCAAAATTTCTGTTGCATCTGAAAGTAGAAACTCGCCCAATAACAACGGTATGTGTACTTTTCCCCTAGGCCGTTCTAGTTATTCGTTTCGAGCATCAGAACTGCGAAAATTTGGAGTTTCTCAAGCGTTTCTAACCTTCAAACTGCCACATCTCGCGAACGGATGGCTCAATCCGCAAAATTTCTGTTGCATCTGAAAGCAGAAACTCGCCCAATTACAAAGGTATGTGTACTTTCCCCCTAGGCCATTCTAGTTATTCGTTTCAAGCATCAGAACTGCGAAAATTTTGAGTTTCTGAAGCGTTTCTTACCTCGCAACTGCCATATCTCGCGAACGGATTGACCAATCCGCAAAATTTCTGTTGCATCTGAAAGTAGAAACTCGCCCGATTACAACGGTATGAGTACTTTTCCCCTAGGCCGTTCTAGTTATGCTTGTCGAACATCAGAACTGCGAAAATTTTGAGTTTCTCAAGCGTTTCTTACCTCCAAACTGCCATATGTCGCGATCGGATTGACTAATCCGCAAAATTTCTATTGCATCTGAAAGTAGAAACTCGCCCGCTTACAACGGTATGAGTACTTTTCCCCTAGGCCGTTCTAGTTATGCTTGTCGAACATCAGAACTGCGAAAATTTTGAGTTTCTCAAGCGTTTCTTACCTCCAAACTGCCATATGTCGCGATCGGATTGACTAATCCGCAAAATTTCTATTGCATCTGAAAGTAGAAACTCGCCCGCTTACAACGCTATTCGTACTTTTCCCCTAGGCCGTTCTAGTTATTCGTTTCGAGCATCAGAACTGCGAAAATTTGGAGTTTCTCAAGCGTTTCTTACCTCCAAACTGCCATATGTCGCGAACGGATTGACTAATCCGCAAAATTTCTATTGCATCTGAAAGTAGAAACTCGCCCGATTACAACGCTATTCGTACTTTTCCCCTAGGCCGATCTAGTTATTCGTTTCGAGCATCAGAACTGCGAAAACTTTGAGTTTCTCAAGAGTTTCTTACCTCCAAACTGCCGTATCTCGCGAACGGATTGACCAATCCGCAAAATTTCTGTTGCATCTGAAAGTAGAAACACGCCCGATTACAACGGTATGAGTAGTTTTCCCCTAGGCCGTTCTAGTTACGCTTGTCGAGCATCAGAACTGCGAAAATTTTGAGTTTCTCGAGCGTTTCTTACCTCCAAACTGCCATATCTCGCGAACGGATTGACCAATCCGCAAAATTTCTGTTGCATCTGAAAGTAGAAACTCGCCCGATTACAACGGTATGCGTACTTTTCCCCTAGGCCATTCTAGTTATTTGTTTCGAGCATCAGAACTGCGAAAATTTTGAGTTTCTCAAGCGTTTCTTACCTCCCAACTGCCATATCTCGCGAACGGATTGACCAATCCGCAAAATTTTTGTTGCATCTGAAAGTAGAAACTCGCCCAATAACAACGGTATGTGTACTTTTCCCCTAGGCCGTTCTAGTTATTCGTTTCGAGCATCAGAACTGCGAAAATTTGGAGTTTCTCAACCGTTTCTTACATCCAAACTGCCATATCTCGCGAACGGATTGACCAATCCGCAAAATTTCTGTTGCATCTGAAAGTAGAAGCTCGCCCGATTACAACAGTATGCGTACTTTTCCCCTAAGTCGTTCTAGTTATTCGTTGCGAGCATCAGTACTGCGAAAATTTTGAGATTCTCATGCGTTTCTTACCTCCAAACTGCCATATCTCGCGAACGGATTGACCAATCCGCAAAATTTCTGTTGCATCTGAAAGTAGAAACTCGCCCAATAACAACGGTATGTGTACTTTTCCCCTAGGCCGTTCTAGTTATGCTTGTCGAACATCAGAACTGCGAAAATTTTGAGTTTCTCGAGCGTTTCTTACATCCAAACTGCCATATCTCGCGAACGGATTGACCAATCCGCAAAATTTCTGTTGCATCAGAAAGTAGAAACTCGCCCGATTACAACGGTATGAGTACTTTTCCCCTAGGCCGTTCTAGTTATGCTTGTCGAACATCAGAACTGCGAAAATTTTGAGTTTCTCAAGCGTCTCTTACCTCCAAACTGCCATATGTCGCGAACGGATTGACTAATCCGCAAAATTTCGATTGCATCTGAAAGTAGAAACTCGCCCGATTACAACGCTATTCGTACTTTTCCCCTAGGACGTTCTAGTTATTCGTTTCGAGCATCAGAACTGCGAAAATTTTGAGTTTCTCAAGCGTTTCTTACCTCCAAACTGCCATATCTCGCGAACGGATTGACCAATCCGCAAAATTTCTGTTGCATCTGAAAGTAGAAACTCGCCCGATTACAAGGGTATGAGTACTTTTCCCCTAGGCCGTTCTAGTTATGCTTGTCGAACATCAGAACTGCGAAAATTTTGAGTTTCTCAAGCGTTTCTTACCTCCAAACTGCCATATGTCGCGAACGGATTGACTAATCCGCAAAATTTCTATTGCATCTGAAAGTAGAAACTCTCCCGATTACAACGCTATTCGTACTTTTCCCCTAGGCCGTTCTAGTTATTCGTTTCGAGCATCAGAACTGCGAAAATTTTGAGTTTCTCAACCGTTTCTTACATCCAAACTGCCATATCTCGCGAACGGATTGACCAATCCGCAAAATTTCTGTTGCATCTGAAAGTAGAAGCTCGCCCGATTACAACAGTATGCGTACTTATCCCCTAGGACGTTCTAGTTATTCGTTTCGAGCATCAGAACTGCGAAAATTTTGAGTTTCTCAAGCGTTTCTTACCTCCAAACTGTCATATCTCGCGAACGGATTGACCAATCCGCAAAATTTCTGTTGCATCTGAAAGTAGAAACTCGCCCGATTACAACGGTATGTGTACTTATCCCCTAGGACGTTCTAGTTATTGGTTTCGAGCATCAGAACTGCGAAAATTTGGAGTTTCTCAAGAGTTTCTAACCTACAAACTGCCACATCTCGCGAGCGGATTGCCCAATCCGCAAAATTTCTGTTGCATCTGAAAGTAGAAGCTCGCCCGATTACAACAGTATGCGTACTTTTCCCCTAAGTCGTTCTAGTTATTCGTTGCGAGCATCAGTACTGCGAAAATTTTGAGATTCTCATGCGTTTCTTACCTCCAAACTGCCATATCTCGCGAACGGATTGACCAATCCGCAAAATTTCTGTTGCATCTGAAAGTAGAAACTCGCCCAATAACAACGGTATGTGTACTTTTCCCCTAGGCCGTTCTAGTTATGCTTGTCGAACATCAGAACTGCGAAAATTTTGAGTTTCTCGAGCGTTTCTTACATCCAAACTGCCATATCTCGCGAACGGATTGACCAATCCGCAAAATTTCTGTTGCATCAGAAAGTAGAAACTCGCCCGATTACAACGGTATGAGTACTTTTCCCCTAGGCCGTTCTAGTTATGCTTGTCGAACATCAGAACTGCGAAAATTTTGAGTTTCTCAAGCGTCTCTTACCTCCAAACTGCCATATGTCGCGAACGGATTGACTAATCCGCAAAATTTCGATTGCATCTGAAAGTAGAAACTCGCCCGATTACAACGCTATTCGTACTTTTCCCCTAGGACGTTCTAGTTATTCGTTTCGAGCATCAGAACTGCGAAAATTTTGAGTTTCTCAAGCGTTTCTTACCTCCAAACTGCCATATCTCGCGAACGGATTGACCAATCCGCAAAATTTCTGTTGCATCTGAAAGTAGAAACTCGCCCGATTACAAGGGTATGAGTACTTTTCCCCTAGGCCGTTCTAGTTATGCTTGTCGAACATCAGAACTGCGAAAATTTTGAGTTTCTCAAGCGTTTCTTACCTCCAAACTGCCATATGTCGCGAACGGATTGACTAATCCGCAAAATTTCTATTGCATCTGAAAGTAGAAACTCTCCCGATTACAACGCTATTCGTACTTTTCCCCTAGGCCGTTCTAGTTATTCGTTTCGAGCATCAGAACTGCGAAAATTTTGAGTTTCTCAACCGTTTCTTACATCCAAACTGCCATATCTCGCGAACGGATTGACCAATCCGCAAAATTTCTGTTGCATCTGAAAGTAGAAGCTCGCCCGATTACAACAGTATGCGTACTTATCCCCTAGGACGTTCTAGTTATTCGTTTCGAGCATCAGAACTGCGAAAATTTTGAGTTTCTCAAGCGTTTCTTACCTCCAAACTGTCATATCTCGCGAACGGATTGACCAATCCGCAAAATTTCTGTTGCATCTGAAAGTAGAAACTCGCCCGATTACAACGGTATGTGTACTTATCCCCTAGGACGTTCTAGTTATTGGTTTCGAGCATCAGAACTGCGAAAATTTGGAGTTTCTCAAGAGTTTCTAACCTACAAACTGCCACATCTCGCGAGCGGATTGCCCAATCCGCAAAATTTCTGTTGCATCTGAAAGTAGAAGCTCGCCCGATTACAACAGTATGCGTACTTTTCCCCTAAGTCGTTCTAGTTATTCGTTGCGAGCATCAGTACTGCGAAAATTTTGAGATTCTCATGCGTTTCTTACCTCCAAACTGCCATATCTCGCGAACGGATTGACCAATCCGCAAAATTTCTGTTGCATCTGAAAGTAGAAGCTCGCCCAATAACAACGGTATGTGTACTTTTCCCCTAGGCCGTTCTAGTTATGCTTGTCGAACATCAGAACTGCGAAAATTTTGAGTTTCTCGAGCGTTTCTTACATCCAAACTGCCATATCTCGCGAACGGATTGACCAATCCGCAAAATTTCTGTTGCATCAGAAAGTAGAAACTCGCCCGATTACAACGGTATGAGTACTTTTCCCCTAGGCCGTTCTAGTTATGCTTGTCGAACATCAGAACTGCGAAAATTTTGAGTTTCTCAAGCGTCTCTTACCTCCAAACTGCCATATGTCGCGAACGGATTGACTAATCCGCAAAATTTCGATTGCATCTGAAAGTAGAAACTCGCCCGATTACAACGCTATTCGTACTTTTCCCCTAGGACGTTCTAGTTATTCGTTTCGAGCATCAGAACTGCGAAAATTTTGAGTTTCTCAAGCGTTTCTTACCTCCAAACTGCCATATGTCGCGAACGGATTGACTAATCCGCAAAATTTCTATTGCATCTGAAAGTAGAAACTCGCCCGATTACAACGCTATTCGTACTTTTCCCCTAGGCCGTTCTAGTTATTCGTTTCGAGCATCAGAACTGCGAAAATTTTGAGTTTCTCAAGCGTTTCTTACCTCCAAACTGCCATATCTCGCGAACGGATTGACCAATCCGCAAAATTTCTGTTGCATCTGAAAGTAGAAACTCGCCCGATTACAACGGTATGCGTACTTTTCCCCTAGGCCATTCTAGTTATTCGTTTCGAGCACCAGAACTGCGAAAATTTTTAGTTTCTCAAGCGTTTCTTACCTCCCAACTGCCATATCTCGCGAACGGATTGACCAATCCGCAAAATTTCTGTTGCATCTGAAAGTAGAAACTCGCCCGATTACAACGGTATGCGTACTTTTCCCCTAGGCCATTCTAGTTATTTGTTTCGAGCATCAGAACTGCGAAAATTTTTAGTTTTTCAAGCGTTTCTTACCTCCCAACTGCCATATCTCGCGAACGGATTGACCAATCCGCAAAATTTCTGTTGCATCTGAAAGTAGAAACTCGCCCAATAACAACGGTATGTGTACTTTTCCCCTAGGCCGTTCTAGTTATTCGTTTCGAGCATCAGAACTGCGAAAATTTGGAGTTTCTCAAGCGTTTCTAACCTTCAAACTGCCACATCTCGCGAACGGATTGCCCAATCCGGAAAATTTCTGTTGCATCTGAAAGTAGAAACTCGCCCAATTACAACGGTATGTGTACTTTCCCCCTAGGCCATTCTAGTTATTCGTTTCAAGCATCAGAACTGCGAAAATTTTAAGATTCTCAAGCGTTTCTTACCTCCAAACTGCCATATCTCGCGAACGGATTGACCAATCCGCAAAATTTCTGTTGCATCTGAAAGTAGAAACTCGCCCGATTACAACGGTATGAGTACTTTTCCCCTAGGCCGTTCTAATTATGCTTGTCGAGCACCAGAACTGCAAAAATTTTGAGTTTCTCAAGCGTTTCTTACCTCCAAACTGCCATATCTCGCGAACGGAATGACCCATACGCAAAATTTCTGTTGCATCTGAAAGTAGAAACTCGCCCGATTACAACGGTATGAGTACTTTTCCCCTAGGCCGTTCTAATTATGCTTGTCGAGCACCAGAACTGCGAAAATTTTGAGTTTCTCAAGTGTTTCATACTTCCAAACTGCCATATCTTGCGAACGGATTGACCAATCCGCAAAATTTCTGTTGCATCTGAAAGTAGAAACTCGCCCGATTACAACGGTATGCGTACTTTTCCCCTAGGCCGTTCTAGTTAATCGTTTCGAGCATCAGAACTGCGAAAATTTTGAGTTTCTCTAGCGTTTCTTACTTCCAAACTGCCATATCTCGCGAACGGATTGACCAATCCGCCAAATTTCTGATGCATCTGAAAGTAGGAACTCGCCCGATTACAACGGTATGCGTACTCTTCCCCTAGGCCGTTCTAGTTATTCGTTTCGAGCATCAGAACTGCGAAAATTTTGAGTTTCTCAAGCGTTTCTTACCTCCAAACTGCCATATCTCGCGAACGGATTGACCAATCCGGAAAATTTCTGTTGCATCTGAAAGTAGAAGCACGCCCGATTACAACGGTATGAGTACTTTTCCCCTAGGCCGTTCTGGTTATGCTTGTCGAACATCAGAACTGCAAAAATTTTGAGTTTCTCGAGCGTTTCTTACCTCCAAACTGCCATATCTCGCGAACGGAATGACCCATACGCAAAATTTCTGTTGCATCTGAAAGTAGAAACTCGCCCGATTACAACGGTATGCGTACTTTTCCCCTAGGCCATTCTAGTTATTCGTTTCGAGCATCAGAACTGCGAAAATTTGGAGTTTCTCAAGCGTTTCTAACCTTCAAACTGCCACATCTCGCGAACGGATTGCCCAATCCGCAAAATTTCTGTTGCATCTGAAAGTAGAAGCTCGCCCAATTACAACGGTATGTGTACTTTCCCCCTAGGCCATTCTAGTTATTCGTTTCAGGCATCAGAACTGCGAAAATTTTGAGTTTCTCAAGCGTTTCTTACATCCAAACTGCCATATCTCGCGAACGGATTGACCAATCCGCAAAATTTCTGCTGCATCTGAAAGTAGAAACTCGCCCGATTACAACGGTATGAGTACTTTTCCCCTAGGCCGTTCTAGTTATGCTTGTCGAACATCAGAACTGCGAAAATTTTGAGTTTCTCAAGCGTTTCTTACCTCCAAATTGCCATATGTCGCGAACAGATTGACTAATCCGGAAAATTTCTATTGCATCTGAAAGTAGAAACTCGCCCGATTACAACGCTATTCGTTCTTTTCCCCTAGGCCGTTCTAGTTATTCGTTTCGAGCATCAGAACTGCGAAAATTTTGAGTTTCTCAACCGTTTCTTACATCCAAACTGCCATATTTCGCGAACGGATTGACCATTCCGCAAATTTTCTGTTGCATCTGAAAGTAGAAGCTCGCCCGATTACAACAGTATGCGTACTTTTCCCCTAGGTCGTTCTAGTTATTCGTTGCGAGCATCAGTACTGCGAAAATTTCGAGATTCTCAAGCGTTTCTTACCTCCAAACTGCCATATCTCGCGAACGGATTGACCAATCCGCAAAATTTCTGTTGCATCTGAAAGTAGAAACTCGCCCGATTACAACGGTATGAGTACTTTTCCCCTAGGCCGTTCTAGTTATGCTTGTCGAGCATCAGAACTGCGAAAATTTTGAGTTTCTCAAGCGTTTCTTACCTCCATACTGCCATATGTCGCGAACGGATTGACTAATCCGCAAAATTTCTAGTGCATCTGAAAGTAGAAACTCGCCCGATTACAACGCTATTCGTACTTTTCCCCTAGGCCGTTCTAGTTATGCTTGTCGAACATCAGAACTGCGAAAATTTTGAGTTTCTCAAGCGTTTCTTACCTCCAAACTGCCATATCTCGCGAACGGATTGACCTATTCGCAAAATTTCTGTTGCATCTGAAAGTAGAAACTCGCCCGATTACAACGGTAGGAGTACTTTTCCCCTAGGCCGTTCTAGTTATGCTTGTCGAGCATCAGAACTGCGAAAATTTTGAGTTTCTCGAGCGTTTCTTACATCCAAACTGCCATATCTCGCGAACGGATTGACCAATCCGCAAAATTTCTTTTGCATCTGAAAGTAGAAACTCGCCCGATTACAACGGTATGAGTACTTTCCCCTAGGCCGTTCTAGTTATGCTTGTCGAACATCAGAACTGCGAAAATTTTGAGTTTCTTACCTCCAAACTGCCATATGTCGCGAACGGATTGACTAATCCGCAAAATTTCTATTGCATCTGAAAGTAGAAACTCGCCCGATTACAACGCTATTCGTACTTTTCCCCTAGGCCGTTCTAGTTATTCGTTTCGAGCATCAGAACTGCGAAAATTTTTAGTTTCTCAAGCGTTTCTTACCTCCCAACTGCCATATCTCGCGAACGGAATTACCAATCCGGAAAATTTCTGTTGCATCTGAAAGTAGAAACTCGCCCAATAACAACGGTATGTGTACTTTTCCCCTAGGCCGTTCTAGTTATTCGTTTCGAGCATCAGAACTGCGAAAATTTTGAGTTTCTCAAGCGTTTCTTACATCCAAACTGCCATATCTCCCGAACGGATTGACCAATCCGCAAAATTTCTGCTGCATCTGAAAGTAGAAACTCGCCCGATTACAACGGTATGAGTACATTTCCCCTAGGCCGTTCTGGTTATGCTTGTCGAGCATCAGAACTGCGAAAATTTTGAGTTTCTCGAGCGTTTCTTACCTCCAAACTGCCATATGTCGCGAACGGATTGACTAATCCGCAAAATTTCTATTGCATCTGAAAGTAGAAACTCGCCCGATTACAACGCTATTCGTACTTTTCCCCTAGGACGATCTAGTTATTCGTTTCGAGCATCAGAACTGCGAAAATTTTGAGTTTCTCAAGCGTTTCTTACCTCCCAACTGCCATATCTCGCGAACGGATTGACCAATCCGCAAAATTTCTGTTGCATCTGAAAGCAGAAACTCGCCCAATAACAACGGTATGTGAACTTTTCCCCTAGGCCGTTCTAGTTATTCGTTTCGAGCATCAGAACTGCGAAAATTTGGAGTTTCTCAAGCGTTTCTAACCTTCAAACTGCCACATCTCGCGAACGGATTGCCCAATCCGCAAAATTTCTGTTGCATCTGAAAGCAGAAACTCGCCCAATTACAAAGGTATGTGTACTTTCCCCCTAGGCCATTCTAGTTATTCGTTTCAAGCATCAGAACTGCGAAAATTTTGAGTTTCTCAAGCGTTTCTTACCTCCCAACTGCCATATCTCGCGAACGGATTGACCAATCCGCAAAATTTCTGTTGCATCTGAAAGTAGAAACTCGCCCGATTACAACGGTATGAGTACTTTTCCCCTAGGCCGTTCTGGTTATGCTTGTCGAACATCAGAACTGCGAAAATTTTGAGTTTCTCAAGCGTTTCTTACCTCCAAACTGCCATATGTCGCGAACGGATTGACTAATCCGCAAAATTTCTGTTGCATCTGAAAGTAGAAGCTCGCCCGATTACAACAGTATGCGTACTTTTCCCCTAGGTCGTTCTAGTTATTCGTTGCGAGCATCAGTACTGCGAAAATTTTGAGATTCTCAAGCGTTTCTTACCTCCAAACTGCCATATCTCGCGGACGGATTGACCAATCCGCAAAATTTCTGTTGCATCTGAAAGTAGAAACTCGCCCGATTACAACGGTATGAGTACTTTTCCCCTAGGGGGTTTTAGTTACGCTTGTCGAACATCAGAACTGCGAAAATTTTGAGTTTCTCAAGCGTTTCTTACCTCCAAACTGCCATATGTCGCGAACGGATTGACTAATCCGCAAAATTTCTATTGCATCTGAAAGTAGAAACTCGCCCGATTGCAACGCTATTCGTACTTTTCCCCTAGGCCGTTCTAGTTATTCGTTTCGAGCATCAGAACTGCGAAAATTTTGAGTTTCTCAAGCGTTTCTTACCTCCCAACTGCCATATCTCGCGAACGGATTGACCAATCCGCAAAATTTCTGTTGCATCTGAAAGTAGAAACTCGCCCGATTACAACGGTATGAGTACTTTTCCCCTAGGCCGTTCTAGTTATGCTTGTCGAACATCAGAACTGCGAAAATTTTGAGTTTCTCAAGCGTTTCTTACCTCCAAACTGCCATATGTCGCTAACGGATTGACTAATCCGCAAAATTTCTATTGCATCTGAAAGTAGAAACTCTCCCGATTACAACGCTATTCGTACTTTTCCCCTAGGCCGTTCTAGTTATTCGTTTCGAGCATCAGAACTGCGAAAATTTTGAGTTTCTCAACCGTTTCTTACATCCAAACTGCCATATCTCGCGAACGGATTGACCAATCCGCAAAATTTCTGTTGCATCTGAAAGTAGAAGCTCGCCCGATTACAACAGTATGCGTACTTTTCCCCTAGGTCGTTCTAGTTATTCGTTGCGAGCATCAGTACTGCGACAATTTTGAGATTCTCATGCGTTTCTTACATCCAAACTGCCATATCTCGCGAACGGATTGACCAATCCGCAAAATTTCTGTTGCATCTGAAAGTAGAAACTCGCCCGATTACAACGCTATTCGTACTTTTCCCCTAGGCCGTTCTAGTTATTCGTTTCGAGCATCAGAACTGCGAAAATTTTGAGTTTCTCAACCGTTTCTTACATCCAAACTGCCATATCTCGCGAACGGATTGACCAATCCGCAAAATTTCTGTTGCATCTGAAAGTAGAAACTCGCCCGATTACAACGGTATGAGTACTTTTCCCCTAGGCCGTTCTAGTTATGCTTGTCGAGCATCAGAACTGCGAAAATTTTGAGTTTCTCAAGCGTTTCTTACCTCCAAACTGCCATATGTCGCGAACGGATTGACTAATCCGCAAAATTTCTATTGCATCTGAAAGTAGAAACTCGCCCGATTGCAACGCTATTCGTACTTTTCCCCTAGGCCGTTCTAGTTATTCGTTTCGAGCATCAGAACTGCGAAAATTTTGAGTTTCTCAAGCGTTTCTTATCTCCAAACTGCCATATCTCGCGAACGGATTGACCAATCCGCAAAATTTCTGTTGCATCTGAAAGTAGAAACTCGCCCGATTACAACGGTAGGAGTACTTTTCCCCTAGGCCGTTCTAGTTATGCTTGTCGAGCATCAGTACTGCGAAAATTTTGAGTTTCTCGAGCGTTTCTTACCTCCAAATTGCCATATTTCGCGAACGGATTGACCAATCCGCAAAATTTCTTTAGCATCTGAAAGTAGAAACTCGCCCGATTACAACGGTATGAGTACTTTTCCCCTAGGCCGTTCTAGTTATGCTTGTCGAACATCAGAACTGCGAAAATTTTGAGTTTCTCAAGCGTTTCTTACCTCCAAACTGCCATATGTCGCGAACGGATTGACTAATCCGCAAAATTTCTATTGCATCTGAAAGTAGAAACTCGCCCGATTACAACGCTATTCGTACTTTTCCCCTATGCCGTTCTAGTTATTCGTTTCGAGCATCAGAACTGCGAAAATTTTGAGTTTCTCAATCGTATCTTACCTCCAAACTGCCATATCTCGCGAACGGATTGACCAATCCGCAAAATTTCTGTTGCATCTGAAAGTAGAAACTCGCCCGATTACAACGGTATGAGTACTTTTCCCCTAGGCCGTTCTAGTTATGCTTGTCGAGCATCAGAACTGCGAAAATATTGAGTTTCTCGAGCGTTTCTTACCTCCAAACTGCCATATCTCGCGAACGGATTGACCAATCCGCAAAATTTCTGTTGCATCTGAAAGTAGAAACTCGCCCGATTACAACGGTATGCGTACTTTTCCCCTAGGCGATTCTAGTTATTCGTTTCGAGCATCAGAACTGCGAAAATTTTTAGTTTCTCAAGCGTTTCTTACCTCCCAACTGCCATATCTCGCGAACGGATTGACCAATCCGGAAAATTTCTGTTGCATCTGAAAGTAGAATCTCGCCCAATAACAACGGTATGTGTACTTTTCCCCTAGGCCGTTCTAGTTATTCGTTTCGAGCATCAGAACTGCGAAAATTTTGAGTTTCTCAAGCGTTTCTTACATCCAAACTGCCATATCTCGCGAACGGATTGACCAATCCGGAAAATTTCTGTTGCATCTGAAAGTAGAAACACGCCCGATTACAACGGTATGAGTACTTTTCCCCTAGGCCGTTCTGGTTATGCTTGTCGAACATCAGAACTGCAAAAATTTTGAGTTTCTCGAGCGTTTCTTACCTCCAAACTGCCATATCTCGCGAACGGAATGACCCATACGCAAAATTTCTGTTGCATCTGAAAGTAGAAACTCGCCCGATTACAACGGTATGCGTACTTTTCCCCTAGGCCATTCTAGTTATTCGTTTCGAGCATCAGAACTGCGAAAATTTGGAGTTTCTCAAGCGTTTCTAACCTTCAAACTGCCACATCTCGCGAACGGATTGCCCAATCCGCAAAATTTCTGTTGCATCTGAAAGTAGAAGCTCGCCCAATTACAACGGTATGTGTACTTTCCCCCTAGGCCATTCTAGTTATTCGTTTCAAGCATCAGAACTGCGAAAATTTTGAGTTTCTCAAGCGTTTCTTACATCCAAACTGCCATATCTCGCGAACGGATTGACCAATCCGCAAAATTTCTGCTGCATCTGAAAGTAGAAACTCGCCCGATTACAACGGTATGAGTACTTTTCCCCTAGGCCGTTCTAGTTATGCTTGTCGAACATCAGAACTGCGAAAATTTTGAGTTTCTCAAGCGTTTCTTACCTCCAAATTGCCATATGTTGCGAACAGATTGACTAATCCGGAAAATTTCTATTGCATCTGAAAGTAGAAACTCGCCCGATTACAACGCTATTCGTACTTTTCCCCTAGGCCGTTCTAGTTATTCGTTTCGAGCATCAGAACTGCGAAAATTTTTAGTTTCTCAACCGTTTCTTACATCCAAACTGCCATATTTCGCGAACGGATTGACCAATCCGCAAATTTTCTGTTGCATCTGAAAGTAGAAGCTCGCCCGATTACAACAGTATGCGTACTCTTCCCCTAGGTCGTTCTAGTTAATCGTTGCGAGCATCAGTACTGCGAAAATTTCGAGATTCTCAAGCGTTTCTTACCTCCAAACTGCCATATCTCGCGAACGGATTGACCAATCCGCAAAATTTCTCTTGCATCTGAAAGTAGAAACTCGCCCGATTACAACGGTATGAGTACTTTTCCCCTAGGCCGTTCTAGTTATGCTTGTCGAGCATCAGAACTGCGAAAATTTTGAGTTTCTCAAGCGTTTCTTACCTCCATACTGCCATATGTCGCGAACGGATTGACTAATCCGCAAAATTTCTAGTGCATCTGAAAGTAGAAACTCGCCCGATTACAACGCTATTCGTACTTTTCCCCTAGGCCGTTCTAGTTATGCTTGTCGAACATCAGAACTGCGAAAATTTTGAGTTTCTCAAGCGTTTCTTACCTCCAAACTGCCATATCTCGCGAACGGATTGAGCAATCCGCAAAATTTCTGTTGCATCTGAAAGTAGAAACTCGCCCGATTACAACGGTAGGAGTACTTTTCCCCTAGGCCGTTCTAGTTATGCTTGTCGAGCATCAGAACTGCGAAAATTTTGAGTTTCTCGAGCGTTTCTTACCTCCAAACTGCCATATCTCGCGAACGGATTGACCAATCCGCAAAATTTCTTTTGCATCTGAAAGTAGAAACTCGCCCGATTACAACGGTATGAGTACTTTTCCCCTAGGCCGTTCTAGTTATTCGTTTCGAGCATCAGAACTGCAAAAATTTTGAGTTTCTCAACCGTTTCTTACCTCCAAACTGCCATATCTCGCGAACGGATTGACCAATCCGCAAAATTTCTGTTGCATCTGAAAGTAGAAGCTCGCCCGATTACAACTGTATGCGTCCTTTTCCCCTAGGCCGTTCTAGTTATTCGTTGCGAGCATCAGAACTGCGAAAATTTTGAGTATCTCAGGCGTTTCTTACATCCAAACTGCCATATCTCCCGAACGGATTGACCAATCCGCAAAATTTCTTTTGCATCTGAAAGTAGAAACTCGCCCGATTACAACGGTATGAGTACTTTCCCCTAGGCCGTTCTAGTTATGCTTGTCGAACATCAGAACTGCGAAAATTTTGAGTTTCTCAAGCGTTTCTTACCTCCCAACTGCCATATCTCGCGAACGGAATTACCAATCCGGAAAATTTCTGTTGCATCTGAAAGTAGAAACTCGCCCAATAACAACGGTATGTGTACTTTTCCCCTAGGCCGTTCTAGTTATTCGTTTCGAGCATCAGAACTGCGAAAATTTTGAGTTTCTCAAGCGTTTCTTACATCCAAACTGCCATATCTCCCGAACGGATTGACCAATCCGCAAAATTTCTGCTGCATCTGAAAGTAGAAACTCGCCCGATTACAACGGTATGAGTACATTTCCCCTAGGCCGTTCTGGTTATGCTTGTCGAGCATCAGAACTGCGAAAATTTTGAGTTTCTCGAGCGTTTCTTACCTCCAAACTGCCATATGTCGCGAACGGATTGACTAATCCGCAAAATTTCTATTGCATCTGAAAGTAGAAACTCGCCCGATTACAACGCTATTCGTACTTTTCCCCTAGGACGATCTAGTTATTCGTTTCGAGCATCAGAACTGCGAAAATTTTGAGTTTCTCAAGCGTTTCTTACCTCCCAACTGCCATATCTCGCGAACGGATTGACCAATCCGCAAAATTTCTGTTGCATCTGAAAGCAGAAACTCGCCCAATAACAACGGTATGTGAACTTTTCCCCTAGGCCGTTCTAGTTATTCGTTTCGAGCATCAGAACTGCGAAAATTTGGAGTTTCTCAAGCGTTTCTAACCTTCAAACTGCCACATCTCGCGAACGGATTGCCCAATCCGCAAAATTTCTGTTGCATCTGAAAGCAGAAACTCGCCCAATTACAAAGGTATGTGTACTTTCCCCCTAGGCCATTCTAGTTATTCGTTTCAAGCATCAGAACTGCGAAAATTTTGAGTTTCTCAAGCGTTTCTTACCTCCCAACTGCCATATCTCGCGAACGGATTGACCAATCCGCAAAATTTCTGTTGCATCTGAAAGTAGAAACTCGCCCGATTACAACGGTATGCGTACTTTTCCACTAGGCCATTCTAGTTATTCGTTTCGAGCATCAGAACTGCGAAAATTTGGAGTTTCTCAAGCGTTTCTAACCTTCAAACTGCCACATCTCGCGAACGGATTGCCCAATCCGCAAAATTTCTGTTGCATCTGAAAGTAGAAGCTCGCCCAATTACAACGGTATGTGTACTTTCCCCCTAGGCCATTCTAGTTATTCGTTTCAAGCATCAGAACTGCGAAAATTTTGAGTTTCTCAAGCGTTTCTTACATCCAAACTGCCATATCTCGCGAACGGATTGACCAATCCGCAAAATTTCTGCTGCATCTGAAAGTAGAAACTCGCCCGATTACAACGGTATGAGTACTTTTCCCCTAGGCCGTTCTAGTTATGCTTGTCGAACATCAGAACTGCGAAAATTTTGAGTTTCTCAAGCGTTTCTTACCTCCAAATTGCCATATGTTGCGAACAGATTGACTAATCCGGAAAATTTCTATTGCATCTGAAAGTAGAAACTCGCCCGATTACAACGCTATTCGTACTTTTCCCCTAGGCCGTTCTAGTTATTCGTTTCGAGCATCAGAACTGCGAAAATTTTGAGTTTCTCAACCGTTTCTTACATCCAAACTGCCATATTTCGCGAACGGATTGACCAATCCGCAAATTTTCTGTTGCATCTGAAAGTAGAAGCTCGCCCGATTACAACAGTATGCGTACTCTTCCCCTAGGTCGTTCTAGTTAATCGTTGCGAGCATCAGTACTGCGAAAATTTCGAGATTCTCAAGCGTTTCTTACCTCCAAACTGCCATATCTCGCGAACGGATTGACCAATCCGCAAAATTTCTCTTGCATCTGAAAGTAGAAACTCGCCCGATTACAACGGTATGAGTACTTTTCCCCTAGGCCGTTCTAGTTATGCTTGTCGAGCATCAGAACTGCGAAAATTTTGAGTTTCTCAAGCGTTTCTTACCTCCATACTGCCATATGTCGCGAACGGATTGACTAATCCGCAAAATTTCTAGTGCATCTGAAAGTAGAAACTCGCCCGATTACAACGCTATTCGTACTTTTCCCCTAGGCCGTTCTAGTTATGCTTGTCGAACATCAGAACTGCGAAAATTTTGAGTTTCTCAAGCGTTTCTTACCTCCAAACTGCCATATCTCGCGAACGGATTGAGCAATCCGCAAAATTTCTGTTGCATCTGAAAGTAGAAACTCGCCCGATTACAACGGTAGGAGTACTTTTCCCCTAGGCCGTTCTAGTTATGCTTGTCGAGCATCAGAACTGCGAAAATTTTGAGTTTCTCGAGCGTTTCTTACCTCCAAACTGCCATATCTCGCGAACGGATTGACCAATCCGCAAAATTTCTTTTGCATCTGAAAGTAGAAACTCGCCCGATTACAACGGTATGAGTACTTTTCCCCTAGGCCGTTCTAGTTATTCGTTTCGAGCATCAGAACTGCAAAAATTTTGAGTTTCTCAACCGTTTCTTACCTCCAAACTGCCATATCTCGCGAACGGATTGACCAATCCGCAAAATTTCTGTTGCATCTGAAAGTAGAAGCTCGCCCGATTACAACT
Organism: Ptiloglossa arizonensis; assembly: GCF_051014685.1. Taxonomy (NCBI): domain Eukaryota; kingdom Metazoa; phylum Arthropoda; class Insecta; order Hymenoptera; family Colletidae; genus Ptiloglossa; species Ptiloglossa arizonensis. The sequence continues at coordinate 81,369 of NW_027479228.1, read as the reverse complement.
GTATGCGTCCTTTTCCCCTAGGCCGTTCTAGTTATTCGTTGCGAGCATCAGAACTGCGAAAATTTTGAGTATCTCAGGCGTTTCTTACATCCAAACTGCCATATCTCCCGAACGGATTGACCAATCCGCAAAATTTCTTTTGCATCTGAAAGTAGAAACTCGCCCGATTACAACGGTATGAGTACTTTCCCCTAGGCCGTTCTAGTTATGCTTGTCGAACATCAGAACTGCGAAAATTTTGAGTTTCTCAAGCGTTTCTTACCTCCCAACTGCCATATCTCGCGAACGGAATTACCAATCCGGAAAATTTCTGTTGCATCTGAAAGTAGAAACTCGCCCAATAACAACGGTATGTGTACTTTTCCCCTAGGCCGTTCTAGTTATTCGTTTCGAGCATCAGAACTGCGAAAATTTTGAGTTTCTCAAGCGTTTCTTACATCCAAACTGCCATATCTCCCGAACGGATTGACCAATCCGCAAAATTTCTGCTGCATCTGAAAGTAGAAACTCGCCCGATTACAACGGTATGAGTACATTTCCCCTAGGCCGTTCTGGTTATGCTTGTCGAGCATCAGAACTGCGAAAATTTTGAGTTTCTCGAGCGTTTCTTACCTCCAAACTGCCATATGTCGCGAACGGATTGACTAATCCGCAAAATTTCTATTGCATCTGAAAGTAGAAACTCGCCCGATTACAACGCTATTCGTACTTTTCCCCTAGGACGATCTAGTTATTCGTTTCGAGCATCAGAACTGCGAAAATTTTGAGTTTCTCAAGCGTTTCTTACCTCCCAACTGCCATATCTCGCGAACGGATTGACCAATCCGCAAAATTTCTGTTGCATCTGAAAGCAGAAACTCGCCCAATAACAACGGTATGTGAGCTTTTCCCCTAGGCCGTTCTAGTTATTCGTTTCGAGCATCAGAACTGCGAAAATTTGGAGTTTCTCAAGCGTTTCTAACCTTCAAACTGCCACATCTCGCGAACGGATTGCCCAATCCGCAAAATTTCTGTTGCATCTGAAAGCAGAAACTCGCCCAATTACAAAGGTATGTGTACTTTCCCCCTAGGCCATTCTAGTTATTCGTTTCAAGCATCAGAACTGCGAAAATTTTGAGTTTCTCAAGCGTTTCTTACCTCCCAACTGCCATATCTCGCGAACGGATTGACCAATCCGCAAAATTTCTGTTGCATCTGAAAGTAGAAACTCGCCCGATTACAACGGTATGAGTACTTTTCCCCTAGGCCGTTCTAGTTATGCTTGTCGAACATCAGAACTGCGAAAATTTTGAGTTTCTCAAGCGTTTCTTACCTCCAAACTGCCATATGTCGCGAACGGATTGACTAATCCGCAAAATTTCTATTGCATCTGAAAGTAGAAACTCGCCCGATTACAACGGTATGAGTACTTTTCCCCTAGGGGGTTTTAGTTATGCTTGTCGAACATCAGAACTGCGAAAATTTTGAGTTTCTCAAGCGTTTCTTACCTCCAAACTGCCATATGTCGCGAACGGATTGACTAATCCGCAAAATTTCTATTGCATCTGAAAGTAGAAACTCGCCCGATTGCAACGCTATTCGTACTTTTCCCCTAGGCCGTTCTAGTTATTCGTTTCGAGCATCAGAACTGCGAAAATTTTGAGTTTCTCAAGCGTTTCTTACCTCCCAACTGCCATATCTCGCGAACGGATTGACCAATCCGCAAAATTTCTGTTGCATCTGAAAGTAGAAACTCGCCCGATTACAACGGTATGAGTACTTTTCCCCTAGGCCGTTCTAGTTATGCTTGTCGAACATCAGAACTGCGAAAATTTTGAGTTTCTCAAGCGTTTCTTACCTCCAAACTGCCATATGTCGCTAACGGATTGACTAATCCGCAAAATTTCTATTGCATCTGAAAGTAGAAACTCTCCCGATTACAACGCTATTCGTACTTTTCCCCTAGGCCGTTCTAGTTATTCGTTTCGAGCATCAGAACTGCGAAAATTTTGAGTTTCTCAACCGTTTCTTACATCCAAACTGCCATATCTCGCGAACGGATTGACCAATCCGCAAAATTTCTGTTGCATCTGAAAGTAGAAGCTCGCCCGATTACAACAGTATGCGTACTTTTCCCCTAGGTCGTTCTAGTTATTCGTTTCGAGCATCAGAACTGCGAAAATTTTGAGTTTCTCAACCGTTTCTTACATCCAAACTGCCATATCTCGCGAACGGATTGACCAATCCGCAAAATTTCTGTTGCATCTGAAAGTAGAAACTCGCCCGATTACAACGGTAGGAGTACTTTTCCCCTAGGCCGTTCTAGTTATGCTTGTCGAGCATCAGTACTGCGAAAATTTTGAGTTTCTCGAGCGTTTCTTACCTCCAAATTGCCATATCTCGCGAACGGATTGACCAATCCGCAAAATTTCTTTAGCATCTGAAAGTAGAAACTCGCCCGATTACAACGGTATGAGTACTTTTCCCCTAGGCCGTTCTAGTTATGCTTGTCGAACATCAGAACTGCGAAAATTTTGAGTTTCTCAAGCGTTTCTTACCTCCAAACTGCCATATGTCGCGAACGGATTGACTAATCCGCAAAATTTCTATTGCATCTGAAAGTAGAAACTCGCCCGATTACAACGCTATTCGTACTTTTCCCCTATGCCGTTCTAGTTATTCGTTTCGAGCATCAGAACTGCGAAAATTTTGAGTTTCTCAATCGTATCTTACCTCCAAACTGCCATATCTCGCGAACGGATTGACCAATCCGCAAAATTTCTGTTGCATCTGAAAGTAGAAACTCGCCCGATTACAACGGTATGAGTACTTTTCCCCTAGGCCGTTCTAGTTATGCTTGTCGAGCATCAGAACTGCGAAAATATTGAGTTTCTCGAGCGTTTCTTACCTCCAAACTGCCATATCTCGCGAACGGATTGACCAATCCGCAAAATTTCTGTTGCATCTGAAAGTAGAAACTCGCCCGATTACAACGGTATGCGTACTTTTCCCCTAGGCGATTCTAGTTATTCGTTTCGAGCATCAGAACTGCGAAAATTTTTAGTTTCTCAAGCGTTTCTTACCTCCCAACTGCCATATCTCGCGAACGGATTGACCAATCCGGAAAATTTCTGTTGCATCTGAAAGTAGAATCTCGCCCAATAACAACGGTATGTGTACTTTTCCCCTAGGCCGTTCTAGTTATTCGTTTCGAGCATCAGAACTGCGAAAATTTTGAGTTTCTCAAGCGTTTCTTACATCCAAACTGCCATATCTCGCGAACGGATTGACCAATCCGGAAAATTTCTGTTGCATCTGAAAGTAGAAACACGCCCGATTACAACGGTATGAGTACTTTTCCCCTAGGCCGTTCTGGTTATGCTTGTCGAACATCAGAACTGCAAAAATTTTGAGTTTCTCGAGCGTTTCTTACCTCCAAACTGCCATATCTCGCGAACGGAATGACCCATACGCAAAATTTCTGTTGCATCTGAAAGTAGAAACTCGCCCGATTACAACGGTATGCGTACTTTTCCCCTAGGCCATTCTAGTTATTCGTTTCGAGCATCAGAACTGCGAAAATTTGGAGTTTCTCAAGCGTTTCTAACCTTCAAACTGCCACTTCTCGCGAACGGATTGCCCAATCCGCAAAATTTCTGTTGCATCTGAAAGTAGAAGCTCGCCCAATTACAACGGTATGTGTACTTTCCCCCTAGGCCATTCTAGTTATTCGTTTCAAGCATCAGAACTGCGAAAATTTTGAGTTTCTCAAGCGTTTCTTACATCCAAACTGCCATATCTCGCGAACGGATTGACCAATCCGCAAAATTTCTGCTGCATCTGAAAGTAGAAACTCGCCCGATTACAACGGTATGAGTACTTTTCCCCTAGGCCGTTCTAGTTATGCTTGTCGAACATCAGAACTGCGAAAATTTTGAGTTTCTCAAGCGTTTCTTACCTCCAAACTGCCATATGTCGCGAACGGATTGACTAATCCGCAAAATTTCTATTGCATCTGAAAGTAGAAACTCTCCCGATTACAACGCTATTCGTACTTTTCCCCTAGGCCGTTCTAGTTATTCGTTTCGAGCATCAGAACTGCGAAAATTTTGAGTTTCTCAACCGTTTCTTACATCCAAACTGCCATATCTCGCGAACGGATTGACCAATCCGCAAAATTTCTGTTGCATCTGAAAGTAGAAGCTCGCCCGATTACAACAGTATGCGTACTTTTCCCCTAGGTCGTTCTAGTTATTCGTTGCGAGCATCAGTACTGCGAAAATTTTGAGATTCTCAAGCGTTTCTTACCTCCAAACTGCCATATCTCGCGGACGGATTGACCAATCCGCAAAATTTCTGTTGCATCTGAAAGTAGAAACTCGCCCGATTACAACGGTATGAGTACTTTTCCCCTAGGGGGTTTTAGTTATGCTTGTCGAACATCAGAACTGCGAAAATTTTGAGTTTCTCAAGCGTTTCTTACCTCCAAACTGCCATATGTCGCGAACGGATTGACTAATCCGCAAAATTTCTATTGCATCTGAAAGTAGAAACTCGCCCGATTGCAACGCTATTCGTACTTTTCCCCTAGGCCGTTCTAGTTATTCGTTTCGAGCATCAGAACTGCGAAAATTTTGAGTTTCTCAAGCGTTTCTTACCTCCCAACTGCCATATCTCGCGAACGGATTGACCAATCCGCAAAATTTCTGTTGCATCTGAAAGTAGAAACTCGCCCGATTACAACGGTATGAGTACTTTTCCCCTAGGGGGTTTTAGTTATGCTTGTCGAACATCAGAACTGCGAAAATTTTGAGTTTCTCAAGCGTTTCTTACCTCCAAACTGCCATATGTCGCGAACGGATTGACTAATCCGCAAAATTTCCATTGCATCTGAAAGTAGAAACTCGCCCGATTGCAACGCTATTCGTACTTTTCCCCTAGGCCGTTCTAGTTATTCGTTTCGAGCATCAGAACTGCGAAAATTTTGAGTTTCTCAAGCGTTTCTTACCTCCCAACTGCCATATCTCGCGAACGGATTGACCAATCCGCAAAATTTCTGTTGCATCTGAAAGTAGAAACTCGCCCGATTACAACGGTATGAGTACTTTTCCCCTAGGCCGTTCTAGTTATGCTTGTCGAACATCAGAACTGCGAAAATTTTGAGTTTCTCAAGCGTTTCTTACCTCCAAACTGCCATATGTCGCTAACGGATTGACTAATCCGCAAAATTTCTATTGCATCTGAAAGTAGAAACTCTCCCGATTACAACGCTATTCGTACTTTTCCCCTAGGCCGTTCTAGTTATTCGTTTCGAGCATCAGAACTGCGAAAATTTTGAGTTTCTCAACCGTTTCTTACATCCAAACTGCCATATCTCGCGAACGGATTGACCAATCCGCAAAATTTCTGTTGCATCTGAAAGTAGAAGCTCGCCCGATTACAACAGTATGCGTACTTTTCCCCTAGGTCGTTCTAGTTATTCGTTGCGAGCATCAGTACTGCGACAATTTTGAGATTCTCATGCGTTTCTTACATCCAAACTGCCATATCTCGCGAACGGATTGACCAATCCGCAAAATTTCTGTTGCATCTGAAAGTAGAAACTCGCCCGATTACAACGCTATTCGTACTTTTCCCCTAGGCCGTTCTAGTTATTCGTTTCGAGCATCAGAACTGCGAAAATTTTGAGTTTCTCAACCGTTTCTTACATCCAAACTGCCATATCTCGCGAACGGATTGACCAATCCGCAAAATTTCTGTTGCCTCTGAAAGTAGAAACTCGCCCGATTACAACGGTATGAGTACTTTTCCCCTAGGCCGTTCTAGTTATGCTTGTCGAGCATCAGAACTGCGAAAATTTTGAGTTTCTCAAGCGTTTCTTACCTCCAAACTGCCATATGTCGCGAACGGATTGACTAATCCGCAAAATTTCTATTGCATCTGAAAGTAGAAACTCGCCCGATTGCAACGCTATTCGTACTTTTCCCCTAGGCCGTTCTAGTTATTCGTTTCGAGCATCAGAACTGCGAAAATTTTGAGTTTCTCAAGCGTTTCTTATCTCCAAACTGCCATATCTCGCGAACGGATTGACCAATCCGCAAAATTTCTGTTGCATCTGAAAGTAGAAACTCGCCCGATTACAACGGTAGGAGTACTTTTCCCCTAGGCCGTTCTAGTTATGCTTGTCGAGCATCAGTACTGCGAAAATTTTGAGTTTCTCGAGCGTTTCTTACCTCCAAATTGCCATATCTCGCGAACGGATTGACCAATCCGCAAAATTTCTTTAGCATCTGAAAGTAGAAACTCGCCCGATTACAACGGTATGAGTACTTTTCCCCTAGGCCGTTCTAGTTATGCTTGTCGAACATCAGAACTGCGAAAATTTTGAGTTTCTCAAGCGTTTCTTACCTCCAAACTGCCATATGTCGCGAACGGATTGACTAATCCGCAAAATTTCTATTGCATCTGAAAGTAGAAACTCGCCCGATTACAACGCTATTCGTACTTTTCCCCTATGCCGTTCTAGTTATTCGTTTCGAGCATCAGAACTGCGAAAATTTTGAGTTTCTCAATCGTATCTTACCTCCAAACTGCCATATCTCGCGAACGGATTGACCAATCCGCAAAATTTCTTTAGCATCTGAAAGTAGAAACTCGCCCGATTACAACGGTATGAGTACTTTTCCCCTAGGCCGTTCTGGTTATGCTTGTCGAACATCAGAACTGCAAAAATTTTGAGTTTCTCGAGCGTTTCTTACCTCCAAACTGCCATATCTCGCGAACGGAATGACCAATCCGCAAAATTTCTGCTGCATCTGAAAGTAGAAACTCGCCCGATTACAACGGTATGAGTACTTTTCCCCTAGGCCGTTCTAGTTATGCTTGTCGAACATCAGAACTGCGAAAATTTTGAGTTTCTCAAGCGTTTCTTACCTCCAAATTGCCACATCTCGCGAACGGATTGCCCAATCCGCAAAATTTCTGTTGCATCTGAAAGTAGAAGCTCGCCCAATTACAACGGTATGTGTACTTTCCCCCTAGGCCATTCTAGTTATTCGTTTCAAGCATCAGAACTGCGAAAATTTTGAGTTTCTCAAGCGTTTCTTACATCCAAACTGCCATATCTCGCGAACGGATTGACCAATCCGCAAAATTTCTGCTGCATCTGAAAGTAGAAACTCGCCCGATTACAACGGTATGAGTACTTTTCCCCTAGGCCGTTCTAGTTATGCTTGTCGAACATCAGAACTGCGAAAATTTTGAGTTTCTCAAGCGTTTCTTACCTCCAAATTGCCATATGTCGCGAACAGATTGACTAATCCGGAAAATTTCTATTGCATCTGAAAGTAGAAACTCGCCCGATTACAACGCTATTCGTACTTTTCCCCTAGGCCGTTCTAGTTATTCGTTTCGAGCATCAGAACTGCGAAAATTTTGAGTTTCTCAACCGTTTCTTACATCCAAACTGCCATATTTCGCGAACGGATTGACCAATCCGCAAATTTTCTGTTGCATCTGAAAGTAGAAGCTCGCCCGATTACAACAGTATGCGTACTCTTCCCCTAGGTCGTTCTAGTTAATCGTTGCGAGCATCAGTACTGCGAAAATTTCGAGATTCTCAAGCGTTTCTTACCTCCAAACTGCCATATCTCGCGAACGGATTGACCAATCCGCAAAATTTCTCTTGCATCTGAAAGTAGAAACTCGCCCGATTACAACGGTATGAGTACTTTTCCCCTAGGCCGTTCTAGTTATGCTTGTCGAGCATCAGAACTGCGAAAATTTTGAGTTTCTCAAGCGTTTCTTACCTCCATACTGCCATATGTCGCGAACGGATTGACTAATCCGCAAAATTTCTAGTGCATCTGAAAGTAGAAACTCGCCCGATTACAACGCTATTCGTACTTTTCCCCTAGGCCGTTCTAGTTATGCTTGTCGAACATCAGAACTGCGAAAATTTTGAGTTTCTCAAGCGTTTCTTACCTCCAAACTGCCATATCTCGCGAACGGATTGAGCAATCCGCAAAATTTCTGTTGCATCTGAAAGTAGAAACTCGCCCGATTACAACGGTATGAGTACTTTTCCCCTAGGCCGTTCTAGTTATGCTTGTCGAGCATCAGAACTGCGAAAATTTTGAGTTTCTCGAGCGTTTCTTACCTCCAAACTGCCATATCTCGCGAACGGATTGACCAATCCGCAAAATTTCTTTTGCATCTGAAAGTAGAAACTCGCCCGATTACAACGGTATGAGTACTTTTCCCCTAGGCCGTTCTAGTTATTCGTTTCGAGCATCAGAACTGCGAAAATTTTGAGTTTCTCAAGCGTTTCTTATCTCCAAACTGCCATATCTCGCGAACGGATTGACCAATCCGCAAAATTTCTGTTGCATCTGAAAGTAGAAACTCGCCCGATTACAACGGTAGGAGTACTTTTCCCCTAGGCCGTTCTAGTTATGCTTGTCGAGCATCAGTACTGCGAAAATTTTGAGTTTCTCGAGCGTTTCTTACCTCCAAATTGCCATATCTCGCGAACGGATTGACCAATCCGCAAAATTTCTTTAGCATCTGAAAGTAGAAACTCGCCCGATTACAACGGTATGAGTACTTTTCCCCTAGGCCGTTCTAGTTATGCTTGTCGAACATCAGAACTGCGAAAATTTTGAGTTTCTCAAGCGTTTCTTACCTCCAAACTGCCATATGTCGCGAACGGATTGACTAATCCGCAAAATTTCTATTGCATCTGAAAGTAGAAACTCGCCCGATTACAACGCTATTCGTACTTTTCCCCTATGCCGTTCTAGTTATTCGTTTCGAGCATCAGAACTGCGAAAATTTTGAGTTTCTCAATCGTATCTTACCTCCAAACTGCCATATCTCGCGAACGGATTGACCAATCCGCAAAATTTCTTTAGCATCTGAAAGTAGAAACTCGCCCGATTACAACGGTATGAGTACTTTTCCCCTAGGCCGTTCTGGTTATGCTTGTCGAACATCAGAACTGCAAAAATTTTGAGTTTCTCGAGCGTTTCTTACCTCCAAACTGCCATATCTCGCGAACGGAATGACCAATCCGCAAAATTTCTGCTGCATCTGAAAGTAGAAACTCGCCCGATTACAACGGTATGAGTACTTTTCCCCTAGGCCGTTCTAGTTATGCTTGTCGAACATCAGAACTGCGAAAATTTTGAGTTTCTCAAGCGTTTCTTACCTCCAAATTGCCACATCTCGCGAACGGATTGCCCAATCCGCAAAATTTCTGTTGCATCTGAAAGTAGAAGCTCGCCCAATTACAACGGTATGTGTACTTTCCCCCTAGGCCATTCTAGTTATTCGTTTCAAGCATCAGAACTGCGAAAATTTTGAGTTTCTCAAGCGTTTCTTACATCCAAACTGCCATATCTCGCGAACGGATTGACCAATCCGCAAAATTTCTGCTGCATCTGAAAGTAGAAACTCGCCCGATTACAACGGTATGAGTACTTTTCCCCTAGGCCGTTCTAGTTATGCTTGTCGAACATCAGAACTGCGAAAATTTTGAGTTTCTCAAGCGTTTCTTACCTCCAAATTGCCATATGTCGCGAACAGATTGACTAATCCGGAAAATTTCTATTGCATCTGAAAGTAGAAACTCGCCCGATTACAACGCTATTCGTACTTTTCCCCTAGGCCGTTCTAGTTATTCGTTTCGAGCATCAGAACTGCGAAAATTTTGAGTTTCTCAACCGTTTCTTACATCCAAACTGCCATATTTCGCGAACGGATTGACCAATCCGCAAATTTTCTGTTGCATCTGAAAGTAGAAGCTCGCCCGATTACAACAGTATGCGTACTCTTCCCCTAGGTCGTTCTAGTTAATCGTTGCGAGCATCAGTACTGCGAAAATTTCGAGATTCTCAAGCGTTTCTTACCTCCAAACTGCCATATCTCGCGAACGGATTGACCAATCCGCAAAATTTCTCTTGCATCTGAAAGTAGAAACTCGCCCGATTACAACGGTATGAGTACTTTTCCCCTAGGCCGTTCTAGTTATGCTTGTCGAGCATCAGAACTGCGAAAATTTTGAGTTTCTCAAGCGTTTCTTACCTCCATACTGCCATATGTCGCGAACGGATTGACTAATCCGCAAAATTTCTAGTGCATCTGAAAGTAGAAACTCGCCCGATTACAACGCTATTCGTACTTTTCCCCTAGGCCGTTCTAGTTATGCTTGTCGAACATCAGAACTGCGAAAATTTTGAGTTTCTCAAGCGTTTCTTACCTCCAAACTGCCATATCTCGCGAACGGATTGAGCAATCCGCAAAATTTCTGTTGCATCTGAAAGTAGAAACTCGCCCGATTACAACGGTATGAGTACTTTTCCCCTAGGCCGTTCTAGTTATGCTTGTCGAGCATCAGAACTGCGAAAATTTTGAGTTTCTCGAGCGTTTCTTACCTCCAAACTGCCATATCTCGCGAACGGATTGACCAATCCGCAAAATTTCTTTTGCATCTGAAAGTAGAAACTCGCCCGATTACAACGGTATGAGTACTTTTCCCCTAGGCCGTTCTAGTTATTCGTTTCGAGCATCAGAACTGCAAAAATTTTGAGTTTCTCAACCGTTTCTTACCTCCAAACTGCCATATCTCGCGAACGGATTGACCAATCCGCAAAATTTCTGTTGCATCTGAAAGTAGAAGCTCGCCCGATTACAACTGTATGCGTCCTTTTCCCCTAGGCCGTTCTAGTTATTCGTTGCGAGCATCAGAACTGCGAAAATTTTGAGTATCTCAGGCGTTTCTTACATCCAAACTGCCATATCTCGCGAACGGATTGACCAATCCGCAAAATTTCTGTTGCATCTGAAAGTAGAAACTCGCCCAATAACAACGGTATGTGTACTTTTCCCCTAGGCCGTTCTAGTTATTCGTTTCGAGCATCAGAACTGCCAAAATTTTGAGTTTCTCAAGCGTTTCTTACATCCAAACTGCCATATCTCCCGAACGGATTGACCAATCCGCAAAATTTCTGCTGCCTCTGAAAGTAGAAACTCGCCCGATTACAACGGTATGAGTACTTTTCCCCTAGGCCGTTCTGGTTATGCTTGTCGAGCATCAGAACTGCGAAAATTTTGAGTTTCTCGAGCGTTTCTTACCTCCAAACTGCCATATGTCGCGAACGGATTGACTAATCCGCAAAATTTCTATTGCATCTGAAAGTAGAAACTCGCCCGATTACAACGCTATTCGTACTTTTCCCCTAGGACGATCTAGTTATTCGTTTCGAGCATCAGAACTGCGAAAATTTTGAGTTTCTCAAGCGTTTCTTACCTCCAAACTGCCATATGTCGCGAACGGATTGACTAATCCGCAAAATTTCTATTGCATCTGAAAGTAGAAACTCGCCCGATTACAACGGTATGAGTACTTTTCCCCTAGGCCGTTCTAGTTATGCTTGTCGAACATCAGAACTGCGAAAATTTTGAGTTTCTCAAGCGTTTCTTACCTCCAAACTGCCATATGTCGCGAACGGATTGACTAATCCGCAAAATTTCTATTGCATCTGAAAGTAGAAACTCTCCCGATTACAACGCTATTCGTACTTTTCCCCTAGGCCGTTCTAGTTATTCGTTTCGAGCATCAGAACTGCGAAAATTTTGAGTTTCTCAACCGTTTCTTACATCCAAACTGCCATATCTCGCGAACGGATTGACCAATCCGCAAAATTTCTGTTGCATCTGAAAGTAGAAGCTCGCCCGATTACAACAGTATGCGTACTTTTCCCCTATGTCGTTCTAGTTATTCGTTTCGAGCATCAGAACTGCGAAAATTTGGAGTTTCTCAAGCGTTTCTAACCTTCAAACTGCCACATCTCGCGAACGGATTGCCCAATCCGCAAAATTTCTGTTGCATCTGAAAGTAGAAGCTCGCCCAATTACAACGGTATGTGTACTTTCCCCCTAGGCCATTCTAGTTATTCGTTTCAAGCATCAGAACTGCGAAAATTTTGAGTTTCTCAAGCGTTTCTTACATCCAAACTGCCATATCTCGCGAACGGATTGACCAATCCGCAAAATTTCTGCTGCATCTGAAAGTAGAAACTCGCCCGATTACAACGGTATGAGTACTTTTCCCCTAGGCCGTTCTAGTTATGCTTGTCGAACATCAGAACTGCGAAAATTTTGAGTTTCTCAAGCGTTTCTTACCTCCAAATTGCCATATGTCGCGAACAGATTGACTAATCCGGAAAATTTCTATTGCATCTGAAAGTAGAAACTCGCCCGATTACAACGCTATTCGTACTTTTCCCCTAGGCCGTTCTAGTTATTCGTTTCGAGCATCAGAACTGCGAAAATTTTGAGTTTCTCAACCGTTTCTTACATCCAAACTGCCATATTTCGCGAACGGATTGACCAATCCGCAAATTTTCTGTTGCATCTGAAAGTAGAAGCTCGCCCGATTACAACAGTATGCGTACTCTTCCCCTAGGTCGTTCTAGTTAATCGTTGCGAGCATCAGTACTGCGAAAATTTCGAGATTCTCAAGCGTTTCTTACCTCCAAACTGCCATATCTCGCGAACGGATTGACCAATCCGCAAAATTTCTCTTGCATCTGAAAGTAGAAACTCGCCCGATTACAACGGTATGAGTACTTTTCCCCTAGGCCGTTCTAGTTATGCTTGTCGAGCATCAGAACTGCGAAAATTTTGAGTTTCTCAAGCGTTTCTTACCTCCATACTGCCATATGTCGCGAACGGATTGACTAATCCGCAAAATTTCTAGTGCATCTGAAAGTAGAAACTCGCCCGATTACAACGCTATTCGTACTTTTCCCCTAGGCCGTTCTAGTTATGCTTGTCGAACATCAGAACTGCGAAAATTTTGAGTTTCTCAAGCGTTTCTTACCTCCAAACTGCCATATCTCGCGAACGGATTGACCAATCCGCAAAATTTCTGTTGCATCTGAAAGTAGAAACTCGCCCGATTACAACGGTAGGAGTACTTTTCCCCTAGGCCGTTCTAGTTATGCTTGTCGAGCATCAGAACTGCGAAAATTTTGAGTTTCTCGAGCGTTTCTTACCTCCAAACTGCCATATCTCGCGAACGCATTGACCAATCCGCAAAATTTCTTTTGCATCTGAAAGTAGAAACTCGCCCGATTACAACGGTATGAGTACTTTTCCCCTAGGCCGTTCTAGTTATGCTTGTCGAACATCAGAACTGCGAAAATTTGAGTTTCTCAAGCGTTTCTTACCTCCAAACTGCCATATGTCGCGAACGGATTGATTAATCCGCAAAATTTCTATTGCATCTGAAAGTAGAAACTCGCCCGATTACAACGCTATTCGTACTTTTCCCCTAGGCCGTTCTAGTTATTCGTTTCGAGCATCAGAACTGCGAAAATTTTGAGTTTCTCAAGCGTTTCTAACCTCCAAACTGCCATATCTCGCGAACGGAGTGACCAATCCGCAAAATTTCTGTTGCATCTGAAAGTAGAAACCCGCCCGATTACAACGGTATGAGTACTTTTCCCCTAGGCCGTTCTAGTTATGCTTGTCGAGCATCAGAACTGCGAAAATTTTGAGTTTCTCGAGCGTTTCTTACTTCCAAACTGCCATATCTCGCGAACGGATTGACCAATCCGCAAAATTTCTGTTGCATCTGGAAGTAGAAACTCGCCCGATTACAACGGTATGCGTACTTTACCCTAGGCCATTCTAGTTATTTGTTTCGAGCATCAGAACTGCGAAAATTTTGAGTTTCTCAAGCGTTTCTTACCTCCCAACTGCCATATCTCGCGAACGGATTGACCAATCCGCAAAATTTCTGTTGCATCTGAAAGTAGAAACTCGCCCAATAACAACGGTATGTGTACTTTTCCCCTAGGCCGTTCTAGTTATTCGTTTCGAGCATCAGAACTGCGAAAATTTGGAGTTTCTCAAGCGTTTCTAACCTTCAAACTGCCACATCTCGCGAACGGATTGCCCAATCCGCAAAATTTCTGTTGCATCTGAAAGTAGAAACTCGCCCAATAACAACGGTATGTGTACTTTCCCCCTAGGCCGTTCTAGTTATTCGTTTCAAGCATCAGAACTGCGAAAATTTTTAGTTTGTCAAGCGTTTCTTACCTCCCAACTGCCATATCTCGCGAACGGATTGACAATCCGCAAAATTTCTGTTGCATCTGAAAGTAGAAGCTCGCCCGATTACAACAGTATGCGTACTTTTCCGCTAGGTCGTTCTAGTTATTCATTGCGAGCATCAGTACTGCGAAAATTTTGAGATTCTCAAGCGTTTCTTACCTCCAAACTGCCATATCTCGCGAACGGATTGACCAATCCGCAAAATTTCTGTTGCATCTGAAAGTAGAAACTCGCCCGATTACAACGGTATGAGTACTTTTCCCCTAGGCCGTTCTAGTTATGCTTGTCGAGCATCAGAACTGCGAAAATTTTGAGTTTCTCAAGCGTTTCTTACCTCCATACTGCCATATGTCGCGAACGGATTGACTAATCCGCAAAATTTCTAGTGCATCTGAAAGTAGAAACTCGCCCGATTACAACGCTATTCGTACTTTTCCCCTAGGCCGTTCTAGTTATGCTTGTCGAACATCAGAACTGCGAAAATTTTGAGTTTCTCAAGCGTTTCTTACCTCCAAACTGCCATATCTCGCGAACAGATTGACCAATCCGCAAAATTTCTGTTGCATCTGAAAGTAGAAACTCGCCCGATTACAACGGTGCGAGTACTTTTCCCCTAGGCCGTTCTAGTTATGCTTGTCGAGCATCAGAACTGCGAAAATTTTGAGTTTCTCGAGCGTTTCTTACCTCCAAACTGCCATATCTCGCGAACGGATTGACCAATCCGCAAAATTTCTTTTGCATCTGAAAGTAGAAACTCGCCCGATTACAACGGTATGAGTACTTTTCCCCTAGGCCGTTCTAGTTATGCTTGTCGAACATCAGAACTGCGAAAATTTTGAGTTTCTCAAGCGTTTCTTACCTCCAAACTGCCATATGTCGCGAACGGATTGACTAATCCGCAAAATTTCTATTGCATCTGAAAGTAGAAACTCGCCCGATTACAACGCTATTCGTACTTTTCCCCTAGGCCGTTCTAGTTATTCGTTTCGAGCATCAGAACTGCGAAAATTTTTAGTTTCTCAAGCGTTTCTTACCTCCCAACTGCCATATCTCGCGAACGGATTGACCAATCCGCAAAATTTCTGTTGCATCTGAAAGTAGAAGCTCGCCCGATTACAACAGTATGCGTACTTTTCCCCTAGGTCGTTCTAGTTATTCGTTGCGAGCATCAGTACTGCGAAAATTTTGAGATTCTCAAGCGTTTCTTACCTCCAAACTTCCATATCTCGCGAACGGATTGACCAATCCGCAAAATTTCTGTTGCATCTGAAAGTAGAAACTCGCCCGATTACAACGGTATGAGTACTTTTCGCCTAGGCCTCTCTAGTTATGCTTGTCGAGCATCAGAACTGCGAAAATTTTGAGTTTCTCAAGCGTTTCTTACGTCCAAACTGCCATATGTCGCGAACGGATTGACTAATCCGCAAAATTTCTATTGCATCTGAAAGTAGAAACTCGCCCGATTACAACGCTATTCGTACTTTTCCCCTAGGCCGTTCTAGTTATTCGTTTCGAGCATCAGAACTGCGAAAATTTTGAGTTTCTCAAGCGTTTCTTACCTCTAAACTGCCATATCTCGCGAACGGATTGACCAATCCGCAAAATTTCTGTTGCATCTAAAAGTAGAAACTCGCCCGATTACAACAGTAGGAGTACTTTTCCCCTAGGCCGTTCTAGTTATGCTTGTCGAGCATCAGAACTGCGAAAATTTTGAGTTTCTCGAGCGTTTCTTACATCCAAACGGCCATATCTCGCGAACGGATTGACCAATCCGCAAAATTTCTATTGCATCAGAAAGTAGAAGCTCGCCCGATTACAACAGTATGCGTACTTTTCCCCTAGGCCGTTCTAGTTATGCTTGTCGAACATCAGAACTGCGAAAATTTGAGTTTCTCAAGCGTTTCTTACCTCCAAACTGCCATATGTCGCGAACGGATTGACTAATCCGCAAAATTTCTATTGCATCTGAAAGTAGGAACTCGCCCGATTACAACGCTATTCGTACTTTTCCCCTAGGCCGTTCTAGTTATTCGTTTCGAGCATCAGAACTGCGAAAATTTTTAGTTTCTCAAGCGTTTCTTACCTCCCAACTGCCATATCTCGCGAACGGATTTACCAATCCGCAAAATTTCTGTTGCATCTGAAAGTAGAAGCTCGCCCGATTACAACAGTATGCGTACTTTTCCCCTAGGTCGTTCTAGTTATTCGTTGCGAGCATCAGTACTGCGAAAATTTTGAGATTCTCAAGCGTTTCTTACCTCCAAACTTCCATATCTCGCGAACGGATTGACCAATCCGCAAAATTTCTGTTGCATCTGAAAGTAGAAACTCGCCCGATTACAACGGTATGAGTACTTTTCGCCTAGGCCTCTCTAGTTATGCTTGTCGAGCATCAGAACTGCGAAAATTTTGAGTTTCTCAAGCGTTTCTTACGTCCAAACTGCCATATGTCGCGAACGGATTGGCTAATCCGCAAAATTTCTATTGCATCTGAAAGTAGAAACTCGCCCGATTACAACGCTATTCGTACTTTTCCCCTAGGCCGTTCTAGTTATTCGTTTCGAGCATCAGAACTGCGAAAATTTTGAGTTTCTCAAGCGTTTCTTACATCTAAACTGCCATATCTCGCGAACGGATTGACCAATCCGCAAAATTTCTGTTGCATCTAAAAGTAGAAACTCGCCCGATTACAACGGTAGGAGTACTTTTCCCCTAGGCCGTTCTAGTTATGCTTGTCGAGCATCAGAACTGCGAAAATTTTGAGTTTCTCGAGCGTTTCTTACATCCAAACTGCCATATCTCGCGAACGGATTGACCAATCCGCAAAATTTCTATTGCATCAGAAAGTAGAAACTCGCCCGATTACAACGGTATGAGTACTTTTCCCCTAGGCCGTTCTAGTTATGCTTGTCGAACATTAGAACTGCGAAAATTTTGAGTTTCTCAAGCGTTTCTTACCTCCAAACTGCCATATGTCGCGAACGGATTGACTAATCCGCAAAATTTCTATTGCATCTGAAAGTAGAAACTCGCCCGATTACAACGCTATTCGTACTTTTCCCCTAGGCCGTTCTAGTTATTCGTTTCGAGCATCAGAACTGCGAAAATTTTTAGTTTCTCAAGCGTTTCTTACCTCCCAACTGCCATATCTCGCGAACGGATTGACCAATCCGCAAAATTTCTGTTGCGTCTGAAAGTAGAAGCTCGCCCGATTACAACAGTATGCGTACTTTTCCCCTAGGTCGTTCTAGTTATTCGTTGCGAGCATCAGTACTGCGAAAATTTTGAGATTCTCAAGCGTTTCTTACCTCCAAACTTCCATATCTCGCGAACGGATTGACCAATCCGCAAAATTTCTATTGCATCAGAAAGTAGAAACTCGCCCGATTACAACGGTATGAGTAATTTTCCCCTAGGCCGTTCTAGTTATGCTTGTCGAACATCAGAACTGCGAAAATTTTGAGTTTCTCAACCGTTTCTTACCTCCAAACTGCCATATGTCGCGAACGGATTGACTAATCCGCAAAATTTCTATTGCATCTGAATGTAGAAACTCGCCCGATTACAACGCTATTCGTACTTTTCCCTAGGCCGTTCTAGTTATTCGTTTCGAGCATCAGAACTGCGAAAATTTTTAGTTTCTCAAGCGTTTCTTACCTCCCAACTGCCATATCTCGCGAACGGATTGACCAATCCGCAAAATTTCTGTTGCATCTGAAAGTAGAAACTCGCCCAATAACAACGGTATGTGTACTTTTCCCCTAGGCCGTTCTAGTTATGCTTGTCGAACATCAGAACTGCGAAAATTTTGAGTTTCTCAAGCGTTTCTTACCTCCAAACTGCCATATCTCGCGAACGGATTGACCAATCCGCAAAATTTCTGTTGCATCTGAAAGTAGAAACTCGCCCGATTACAACGGTATTCGTACTTTTCCCCTGGGTCGTTCTAGTTATTCGTTGCGAGCATCAGTACTGCGAAAATTTTGAGTTTCTCAAGCGTTTCTTACCTCCAAACTGCCATATCTCGCGAACGGATTGACCAATCCGCAAAATTTCTGTTGCATCTGAAAGTAGAAACTCGCCCGATTACAACGGTAGGAGTACTTTTCCCCTAGGCCGTTCTAGTTATGCTTGTCGAGCATCAGAACTGCGAAAATTTTGAGTTTCTCGAGCGTTTCTTACCTCCAAACTGCCATATCTCGCGAACGGATTGACCAATCCGCAAAATTTCTTTTGCATCTGAAAGTAGAAACTCGCCCGATTACAACGTTATGAGTACTTTTCCCCTAGGCCGTTCTAGTTATGCTTGTCGAACATCAGAACTGCGAAAATTTTCAGTTTCTCAATCGTTTCTTACCTCCAAACTGCCATATGTCGCGAACGGATTGACTAATCCGCAAAATTTCTATTCCATCTGAAAGTAGAAACTCGCCCGATTACAACGCTATTCGTACTTTTCCCCTAGGCCGTTCTAGTTATTCGTTTCGAGCATCAGAACTGCGAAAATTTTGAGTTTCTCAAGCGTTTCTTACATCCAAACTGCCATATCTCGCGAACGGGTTGACCAATCCGCAAAATTTCTGTTGCATCTGAAAGTAGAAACTCGCCCGATTACAACGCTATTCGTACTTTTCCCCTAGGCCGTTCTAGTTATTCGTTTCGAGCATCAGAACTGCGAAAATTTTGAGTTTCTCAAGCATTTCTTACCTCCAAACTGCCATATCTCGCGAACGGATTGACCAATCCGCAAAATTTCTGTTGCATCTGAGAGTAGAAACTCGCCCGATTACAACGATAGGTGTACTTTTCCCCTAGGCCGTTCTAGTTATGCTTGTCGAGCATCAGAACTGCGAAAATTTTGAGTTTCTCGAGCGTTTCTTACCTCCAAACTGCCATATCTCGCGAACGGGTTGACCAATCCGCAAAATTTCTGTTGCATCTGAAAGTAGAAACTCGCCCGATTACAACGGTATGCGTACTTTTCCCCTAGGCCATTCTAGTTATTTGTTTCGAGCATCAGAACTGCGAAATTTTTAGTTTCTCAAGCGTTTCTTGCCTCCCAACTGCCATATCTCGCGAACGGATTGACCAATCCGCAAAATTTCTGTTGCATCTGAAAGTAGAAACTCGCCCAATAACAACGGTATGTGTACTTTTCCCCTAGGCCGTTCTAGTTATTCGTTTCGAGCATCAGAACTGCGAAAATTTGGAGTTTCTCAAGCGTTTCTAACCTTCAAACTGCCACATCTCGCGAACGGATTGCCCAATCCGGAAAATTTCTGTTGCATCTGAAAGTAGAAACTCGCCCAATTACAACGGTATGTGTACTTTCCCCCTAGGCCATTCTAGTTATTCGTTTCAAGCATCAGAACTGCGAAAATTTTGAGTTTCTCAAGCGTTTCTTACTTCCAAACTGCCATATCTCGCGAACGGATTGACCAATCCGCAAAATTTCTATTGCATCTGAAAGTAGAAACTCGCCCGATTACAACCCTATTCGTACTTTTCCCCTAGGCCGTTCTAGTTATTCGTTTCGAGCATCAGAACTGCGAAAATTTTGGGTTTCTCAACTGTTTCTTACATCCAAACTGCCATATCTCGCGAACGGATTGAGCAATCCGCAAAATTTCTGTTGCATCTGAAAGTAGAATCTCGCCCGGTTACAACAGTATGCGTACTTTTCCCCTAGGTCGTTCTAGTTATTCGTTGCGAGCATCAGTACTGCGAACATTTTGAGATTCTCAAGCGTTTCTTACCTCCAAACTGCCATATCTCGCGAACGGATTGACCAATCCGCAAAATTTCTGTTGCATCTGAAAGTAGAAACTCGCCCGATTACAACGGTATGAGTACTTTTCACCTAGGCCGTTCTAGTTATGCTTGTCGAGCATCAGAACTGCGAAAATTTTGAGTTTCTCGAGCGTTTCTTACCTCGAAACTGCCATATCTCGCGAACGGGTTGACCAATCCGCAAAATTTCTGTTGCATCTGAAAGTAGAAACTCGCCCGATTACAACGGTAGGAGTACTTTTCCCCTAGGCCGTTCTAGTTATGCTTGTCGAGCATCAGAACTGCGAAAATTTTGAGTTTCTCCAGCGTTTCTTACCTCCAAACTGCAATATCTCGCGAACGGATTGACCAATCCGCAAAATTTCTGTTGCATCTGAAAGTAGAAACTCGCCCGATTACAACGGTATGAGTACTTTTCCCCTAAGCCGTTCTAGTTATGCTTGTCGAACATCAGAACTGCGAAAATTTTGAGTTTCTGAAGCGTTTCTTACCTCCAAACTGCCATATGTCGCGAACGGATTGACCAATCCGCAAAATTTCTATTGCATCTGAAAGTAGAAACTCGCCCGATTACAACGCTATTCGTACTTTTCCCCTAGGCCGTTCTAGTTATTCGTTTCGAGCATCAGAACTGCGAAAATTTTGAGTTTCTCAAGCGTTTCTTACATCCAAACTGCCATATCTCGCGAACGGATTGACCAATCCGCAAAATTTCTATTGCATCTGAAAGTAGAAACTCGCCCGATTACAACGCTATTCGTACTTTTCCTCTAGGCCGTTCTAGTTATTCGTTTCGAGCATCAGAACTGCGAAAATTTTGAGTTTCTCAACCGTTTCTTACATCCAAACTGCCATATCTCGCGAACGGATTGACCAATCCGCAAAATTTCTGTTGCATCTGAAAGTAGAAGCTCGCCCGATTACAACAGTATGCGTACTTTTCCCCTAGGTCGTTCTAGTTATTCGTTGCGAGCATCAGTACTGCGAAAATTTTGAGATTCTCAAGCGTTTCTTACTTCAAACTGCCATATCTCGCGAACGGATTGACCAATCTGCAAAATTTCTATTGCATCTGAAAGTAGAAACTCGCCCGATTACAACCCTATTCGTACTTTTCCCCTAGGCCGTTCTAGTTATTCGTTTCGAGCATCAGAACTGCGAAAATTTTGAGATTCTCAAGCGTTTCTTACCTCCAAACTGCCATATCTCGCGAACGGATTGACCAATCCGCAAAATTTCTATTGCATCTGAAAGTAGAAACTCGCCCGATTACAACGGTAGGAGTACTTTTCCCCTAGGCCGTTCTAGTTATGCTTGTCGAGCATCAGAACTGCGAAAATTTTGAGTTTCTCGAGCGTTTCTTACCTCCAAACTGCCAAATCTCGCGAACGGATTGACCAATCCGCAAAATTTCTTTTGCATCTGAAAGTAGAAACGCGCCCGATTACAACGTTATGAGTACTTTTCCCCTAGGCCGTTCTAGTTATGCTTGTCGAACATCAGAACTGCGAAAATTTTCAGTTTCTCAATCGTTTCTTACCTCCAAACTGCCATATGTCGCGAACGGATTGACTAATCCGCAAAATTTCTATTGCATCTGAAAGTAGAAACTCGCCCGATTACAACGCTTTTCGTACTTTTCCCCTAGGCCGTTCTAGTTATTCGTTTCGAGCATCAGAACTGCGAAAATTTTGAGTTTCTCAAGCGTTTCTTACATCCAAACTGCCATATCTCGCGAACGGATTGACCAATCCGCAAAATTTCTGTTGCATCTGAAAGTAGAAACTCGCCCGATTACAACGGTATGAGAACTTTTCCCCTAGGCCGTTCTAGTTATGCTTGTCGAGCATCAGAACTGCGAAAATTTTGAGTTTCTCGAGCGTTTCTTACCTCCAAACTGCCATATCTCGCGAACGGATTGACCAATCCGCAAAATTTCTGTTGCATCTGAAGGTAGAAACTCGCCCGATTTCAACGGTATGCGTACTTTTCCCCTAGGCGATTCTAGTTATTCGTTTCGAGCATCAGAACTGCGAAAATTTTTAGTTTCTCAAGCGTTTCTTACCTCCCAACTGCCATATCTCGCGAACGGATTGACCAATCCGCAAAATTTCTGTTGCATCTGAAAGTAGAAACTCGCCCAATAACAACGGTATGTGTACCTTTCCCCTAGGCCGTTCTAGTTATTCGTTTCGAGCATCAGAACTGCGAAAATTTTGAGTTTCTCAAGCGTTTCTTACCTCCAAACTTCCATATCTCGCGAACGGATTGACCAATCCGCAAAATTTCTGTTGCATCTGAAAGTAGAAACTCGCCCGATTACAACGGTGTGAGTACTTTTCCCCTAGGCCGATCTAGTTATGCTTGTCGAACATCAGAACTGCGAAAATTTTGAGTTTCTCAAGCGTTTCTTACCTCCAAACTGCCATATGTCGCGAACGGATTGACTAATCCGCAAAATTTCTATTGCATCTGAAAGTAGAAACTCGCCCGATTACAACGGTATGTGTACTTTTCCCCTAGGCCGTTCTAGTTATTCGTTTCGAGCATCAGAACTGCGAAAATTTTGAGTTTCTCAACCGTTTCTTACATCCAAACTGCCATATCTCGCGAACGGATTGACCAATCCGCAAAATTTCTGTTGCATCTGAAAGTAGAAACTCGCCCGATTACAACGGTATGAGTACTTTTCCCTTAGGCCGTTCTAGTTATGCTTGTCGAACATCAGAACTGCGAAAATTTTGAGTTTCTCAAGCGTTTCTTACCTCCAAACTGCCATATGTCGCGAACGGATTGACTAATCCGCAAAATTTCTATTGCATCTGAAAGTAGAAACTCGCCCGATTACAACGCTATTCGTACTTTTCCCCTAGGCCGTTCTAGTTATTCGTTTCGAGCATCAGAACTGCGAAAATTTTGAGTTTCTCAAGCGCTTCTTACCTCCAAACTGCCATGTCTCGCGAACGGATTGACCAATCCACAAAATTTCTGTTGCATCTGAAAGTAGAAACTCGCCCGATTACAACGATAGGAGTACTTTTCCCCTAGGCCGTTCTAGTTATGCTTGTCGAGCATCAGAACTGCGAAAATTTTGAGTTTCTCGAGCGTTTCTTACCTCCAAACTGCCATATCTCGCGAACGGGTTGACCAATCCGCAAAATTTCTGTTGCATCTGAAAGTAGAAACTCGCCCGATTACAACGGTATGAGTACTTTTCCCTAGGCCGTTCTAGTTATTCATTTCGAGCATCAGAACTGCGAAAATTTTGAGTTTCTCAAGCATTTCTTACCTCCAAACTGCCATATCTCGCGAACGGATTGACCAATCCGCAAAATTTCTGTTGCATCTGAAAGTAGAAACTCACCCGATTACAACGATAGGTGTACTTTTCCCCTAGGCCGTTCTAGTTATGCTTGTCGAGCATCAGAACTGCGAAAATTTTGAGTTTCTCGAGCATTTCTTACCTCCAAACTGCCATATCTCGCGAACGGGTTGACCAATCCGCAAAATTTCTGTTGCATCTGAAAGTAGAAACTCGCCGATTACAACGGTATGCGTACTTTTCCCCTAGGGCCATTCTAGTTATTTGTTTCGAGCATCAGAACTGCGAAATTTTTAGTTTCTCAAGCGTATCTTGCCTCCCAACTGCCATATCTCGCGAACGGATTGACCAATCCGCAAAATTTCTGTTGCATCTGAAAGTAGAAACTCGCCCAATAACAACGGTATGTGTACTTTTCCCCTAGGCCGTTCTAGTTATTCGTTTCGAGCATCAGAACTGCGAAAATTTGGAGTTTCTCAAGCGCTTCTTACCTCCAAACTGCCATGTCTCGCGAACGGATTGACCAATCCACAAAATTTCTGTTGCATCTGAAAGTAGAAACTCGCCCGATTACAACGATAGGAGTACTTTTCCCCTAGGCCGTTCTAGTTATGCTTGTCGAGCATCAGAACTGCGAAAATTTTGAGTTTCTCGAGCGTTTCTTACCTCCAAACTGCCATATCTCGCGAACGGATTGACCAATCCGCAAAATTTCTATTGCATCTGAAAGTAGAAACTCGCCCGATTACAACCCTATTCGTACTTTTCCCCTAGGCCGTTCTAGTTATTCGTTTCGAGCATCAGAACTGCGAAAATTTTGGGTTTCTCAACCGTTTCTTACATCCAAACTGCCATATCTCGCGAACGGATTGACCAATCCGCAAAATTTCTGTTGCATCTGAAAGCAGAATCTCGCCCGGTTACAACAGTATGCGTACTATTCCCCTAGGTCGTTCTAGTTATTCGTTGCGAGCATCAGTACTGCGAAAATTTTGAGTT
Organism: Ptiloglossa arizonensis; assembly: GCF_051014685.1. NCBI lineage: Eukaryota > Metazoa > Arthropoda > Insecta > Hymenoptera > Colletidae > Ptiloglossa > Ptiloglossa arizonensis. The sequence continues at coordinate 57,158 of NW_027479228.1, read as the reverse complement.
TCTCAACCGTTTCTTACATCCAAACTGCCATATCTCGCGGACGGATTGACCACTCCGCAAAATTTCTGTTGCATCTGAAAGTAGAAACTCGCCCGATTACAACGGTGTGAGTACTTTTCCCCTAGGCCGATCTAGTTATGCTTGTCGAACATCAGAACTGCGAAAATTTTGAGTTTCTCAAGCGTTTCTTACCTCCAAACTGCCATATGTCGCGAACGGATTGACTAATCCGCAAAATTTCTATTGCATCTGAAAGTAGAAACTCGCCCGATTACAACGGTATGTGTACTTTTCCCCTAGGCCGTTCTAGTTATTCGTTTCGAGCATCAGAACTGCGAAAATTTTGAGTTTCTCAACCGTTTCTTACATCCAAACTGCCATATCTCGCGGACGGATTGACCAATCCGCAAAATTTCTGTTGCATCTGAAAGTAGAAACTCGCCCGATTACAACGGTATGAGTACTTTTCCCCTAGGCCGTTCTAGTTATGCTTGTCGAACATCAGAACTGCGAAAATTTTGAGTTTCTCAAGCGTTTCTTACCTCCAAACTGCCATATGTCGCGAACGGATTGACTAATCCGCAAAATTTCTATTGCATCTGAAAGTAGAAACTCGCCCGATTACAACGCTATTCGTACTTTTCCCCTAGGCCGTTCTAGTTATTCGTTTCGAGCATCAGAACTGCGAAAATTTTGAGTTTCTCAAGCGCTTCTTACCTCCAAACTGCCATGTCTCGCGAACGGATTGACCAATCCGCAAAATTTCTGTTGCATCTGAAAGTAGAAACTCGCCCGATTACAACGATAGGAGTACTTTTCCCCTAGGCCGTTCTAGTTATGCTTGTCGAGCATCAGAACTGCGAAAATTTTGAGTTTCTCGAGCGTTTCTTACCTCCAAACTGCCATATCTCGCGAACGGGTTGACCAATCCGCAAAATTTCTGTTGCATCTGAAAGTAGAAACTCGCCCGATTACAACGGTATGAGTACTTTTCCCCTAGGCCGTTCTAGTTATTCATTTCGAGCATCAGAACTGCGAAAATTTTGAGTTTCTCAAGCATTTCTTACCTCCAAACTGCCATATCTCGCGAACGGATTGACCAATCCGCAAAATTTCTGTTGCATCTGAAAGTAGAAACTCGCCCGATTACAACGATAGGTGTACTTTTCCCCTAGGCCGTTCTAGTTATGCTTGTCGAGCATCAGAACTGCGAAAATTTTGAGTTTCTCGAGCATTTCTTACCTCCAAACTGCCATATCTCGCGAACGGGTTGACCAATCCGCAAAATTTCTGTTGCATCTGAAAGTAGAAACTCGCCCGATTACAACGGTATGCGTACTTTTCCCCTAGGCCATTCTAGTTATTTGTTTCGAGCATCAGAACTGCGAAATTTTTAGTTTCTCAAGCGTTTCTTGCCTCCCAACTGCCATATCTCGCGAACGGATTGACCAATCCGCAAAATTTCTGTTGCATCTGAAAGTAGAAACTCGCCCAATAACAACGGTATGTGTACTTTTCCCCTAGGCCGTTCTAGTTATTCGTTTCGAGCATCAGAACTGCGAAAATTTGGAGTTTCTCAAGCGTTTCTAATCTTCAAACTGCCACATCTCGCGAACGGATTGCCCAATCCGGAAAATTTCTGTTGCATCTGAAAGTAGAAACTCGCCCAATTACAACGGTATGTGTACTTTCCCCTAGGCCATTCTAGTTATTCGTTTCAAGCATCAGAACTGCGAAAATTTTGAGTTTCTCAAGCGTTTCTTACTTCCAAACTGCCATATCTCGCGAACGGATTGACCAATCCGCAAAATTTCTATTGCATCTGAAAGTAGAAACTCGCCCGATTACAACCCTATTCGTACTTTTCCCCTAGGCCGTTCTAGTTATTCGTTTCGAGCATCAGAACTGCGAAAATTTTGGGTTTCTCAACCGTTTCTTACATCCAAACTGCCATATCTCGCGAACGGATTGACCAATCCGCAAAATTTCTGTTGCATCTGAAAGCAGAATCTCGCCCGGTTACAACAGTATGCGTACTTTTCCCCTAGGTCGTTCTAGTTATTCGTTGCGAGCATCAGTACTGCGAAAATTTTGAGTTTCTCAACCGTTTCTTACATCCAAACTGCCATATCTCGCGGACGGATTGACCAATCCGCAAAATTTCTGTTGCATCTGAAAGTAGAAACTCGCCCGATTACAACGGTGTGAGTACTTTTCCCCTAGGCCGATCTAGTTATGCTTGTCGAACATCAGAACTGCGAAAATTTTGAGTTTCTCAAGCGTTTCTTACCTCCAAACTGCCATATGTCGCGAACGGATTGACTAATCCGCAAAATTTCTATTGCATCTGAAAGTAGAAACTCGCCCGATTACAACGCTATTCGTACTTTTCCCCTAGGCCGTTCTAGTTATTCGTTTCGAGCATCAGAACTGCGAAAATTTTGAGTTTCTCAAGCGCTTCTTACCTCCAAACTGCCATGTCTCGCGAACGGATTGACCAATCCGCAAAATTTCTGTTGCATCTGAAAGTAGAAACTCGCCCGATTACAACGATAGGAGTACTTTTCCCCTAGGCCGTTCTAGTTATGCTTGTCGAGCATCAGAACTGCGAAAATTTTGAGTTTCTCAAGCGTTTCTTACCTCCAAACTGCCATATGTCGCGAACGGATTGACTAATCCGCAAAATTTCTATTGCATCTGAAAGTAGAAACTCGCCCGATTACAACGATAGGTGTACTTTTCCCCTAGGCCGTTCTAGTTATGCTTGTCGAGCATCAGAACTGCGAAAATTTTGAGTTTCTCGAGCGTTTCTTACCTCCAAACTGCCATATCTCGCGAACGGGTTGACCAATCCGCAAAATTTCTGTTGCATCTGAAAGTAGAAACTCGCCCGATTACAACGGTATGCGTACTTTTCCCCTAGGCCATTCTAGTTATTTGTTTCGAGCATCAGAACTGCGAAATTTTTAGTTTCTCAAGCGTTTCTTGCCTCCCAACTGCCATATCTCGCGAACGGATTGACCAATCCGCAAAATTTCTGTTGCATCTGAAAGTAGAAACTCGCCCAATAACAACGGTATGTGTACTTTTCCCCTAGGCCGTTCTAGTTATGCTTGTCGAACATCAGAACTGCGAAAATTTTGAGTTTCTCAAGCGTTTCTTACCTCCAAACTGCCATATGTCGCGAACGGATTGACTAATCCGCAAAATTTCTATTGCATCTGAAAGTAGAAACTCGCCCGATTACAACGGTATGTGTACTTTTCCCCTAGGCCGTTCTAGTTATTCGTTTCGAGCATCAGAACTGCGAAAATTTTGAGTTTCTCAACCGTTTCTTACATCCAAACTGCCATATCTCGCGGACGGATTGACCAATCCGCAAAATTTCTGTTGCATCTGAAAGTAGAAACTCGCCCGATTACAACGGTATGAGTACTTTTCCCCTAGGCCGTTCTAGTTATGCTTGTCGAACATCAGAACTGCGAAAATTTTGAGTTTCTCAAGCGTTTCTTACCTCCAAACTGCCATATGTCGCGAACGGATTGACTAATCCGCAAAATTTCTATTGCATCTGAAAGTAGAAACTCGCCCGATTACAACGCTATTCGTACTTTTCCCCTAGGCCGTTCTAGTTATTCGTTTCGAGCATCAGAACTGCGAAAATTTTGAGTTTCTCAAGCGCTTCTTACCTCCAAACTGCCATGTCTCGCGAACGGATTGACCAATCCGCAAAATTTCTGTTGCATCTGAAAGTAGAAACTCGCCCGATTACAACGATAGGTGTACTTTTCCCCTAGGCCGTTCTAGTTATGCTTGTCGAGCATCAGAACTGCGAAAATTTTGAGTTTCTCGAGCGTTTCTTACCTCCAAACTGCCATATCTCGCGAACGGGTTGACCAATCCGCAAAATTTCTGTTGCATCTGAAAGTAGAAACTCGCCCGATTACAACGGTATGCGTACTTTTCCCCTAGGCCATTCTAGTTATTTGTTTCGAGCATCAGAACTGCGAAATTTTTAGTTTCTCAAGCGTTTCTTGCCTCCCAACTGCCATATCTCGCGAACGGATTGACCAATCCGCAAAATTTCTGTTGCATCTGAAAGTAGAAACTCGCCCAATAACAACGGTATGTGTACTTTTCCCCTAGGCCGTTCTAGTTATGCTTGTCGAACATCAGAACTGCGAAAATTTTGAGTTTCTCAAGCGTTTCTTACCTCCAAACTGCCATATGTCGCGAACGGATTGACTAATCCGCAAAATTTCTATTGCATCTGAAAGTAGAAACTCGCCCGATTACAACGGTATGTGTACTTTTCCCCTAGGCCGTTCTAGTTATTCGTTTCGAGCATCAGAACTGCGAAAATTTTGAGTTTCTCAACCGTTTCTTACATCCAAACTGCCATATCTCGCGGACGGATTGACCAATCCGCAAAATTTCTGTTGCATCTGAAAGTAGAAACTCGCCCGATTACAACGGTATGAGTACTTTTCCCCTAGGCCGTTCTAGTTATGCTTGTCGAACATCAGAACTGCGAAAATTTTGAGTTTCTCAAGCGTTTCTTACCTCCAAACTGCCATATGTCGCGAACGGATTGACTAATCCGCAAAATTTCTATTGCATCTGAAAGTAGAAACTCGCCCGATTACAACGCTATTCGTACTTTTCCCCTAGGCCGTTCTAGTTATTCGTTTCGAGCATCAGAACTGCGAAAATTTTGAGTTTCTCAAGCGCTTCTTACCTCCAAACTGCCATGTCTCGCGAACGGATTGACCAATCCGCAAAATTTCTGTTGCATCTGAAAGTAGAAACTCGCCCGATTACAACGATAGGAGTACTTTTCCCCTAGGCCGTTCTAGTTATGCTTGTCGAGCATCAGAACTGCGAAAATTTTGAGTTTCTCGAGCGTTTCTTACCTCCAAACTGCCATATCTCGCGAACGGGTTGACCAATCCGCAAAATTTCTGTTGCATCTGAAAGTAGAAACTCGCCCGATTACAACGCTATTCGTACTTTTCCCCTAGGCCGTTCTAGTTATTCATTTCGAGCATCAGAACTGCGAAAATTTTGAGTTTCTCAAGCATTTCTTACCTCCAAACTGCCATATCTCGCGAACGGATTGACCAATCCGCAAAATTTCTGTTGCATCTGAAAGTAGAAACTCGCCCGATTACAACGATAGGTGTACTTTTCCCCTAGGCCGTTCTAGTTATGCTTGTCGAGCATCAGAACTGCGAAAATTTTGAGTTTCTCGAGCGTTTCTTACCTCCAAACTGCCATATCTCGCGAACGGGTTGACCAATCCGCAAAATTTCTGTTGCATCTGAAAGTAGAAACTCGCCCGATTACAACGGTATGCGTACTTTTCCCCTAGGCCATTCTAGTTATTTGTTTCGAGCATCAGAACTGCGAAATTTTTAGTTTCTCAAGCGTTTCTTGCCTCCCAACTGCCATATCTCGCGAACGGATTGACCAATCCGCAAAATTTCTGTTGCATCTGAAAGTAGAATCTCGCCCAATAACAACGGTATGTGTACTTTTCCCCTAGGCCGTTCTAGTTATTCGTTTCGAGCATCAGAACTGCGAAAATTTGGAGTTTCTCAAGCGTTTCTAACCTTCAAACTGCCACATCTCGCGAACGGATTGCCCAATCCGGAAAATTTCTGTTGCATCTGAAAGTAGAAACTCGCCCAATTACAACGGTATGTGTACTTTCCCCCTAGGCCATTCTAGTTATTCGTTTCAAGCATCAGAACTGCGTAAATTTTGAGTTTCTCAAGCGTTTCTTACTTCCAAACTGCCATATCTCGCGAACGGATTGACCAATCCGCAAAATTTCTATTGCATCTGAAAGTAGAAACTCGCCCGATTACAACCCTATTCGTACTTTTCCCCTAGGCCGTTCTAGTTATTCGTTTCGAGCATCAGAACTGCGAAAATTTTGGGTTTCTCAACCGTTTCTTACATCCAAACTGCCATATCTCGCGAACGGATTGACCAATCCGCAAAATTTCTGTTGCATCTGAAAGTAGAATCTCGCCCGGTTACAACAGTATGCGTACTTTTCCCCTAGGTCGTTCTAGTTATTCGTTGCGAGCATCAGTACTGCGAAAATTTTGAGATTCTCAAGCGTTTCTTACCTCCAAACTGCCATATCTCGCGAACGGATTGACCAATCCGCAAAATTTCTGTTGCATCTGAAAGTAGAAACTCGCCCGATTACAACGGTATGAGTACTTTTCACCTAGGCCGTTCTAGTTATGCTTGTCGAGCATCAGAACTGCGAAAATTTTGAGTTTCTCGAGCGTTTCTTACCTCCAAACTGCCATATCTCGCGAACGGGTTGACCAATCCGCAAAATTTCTGTTGCATCTGAAAGTAGAAACTCGCCCGATTACAACGGTAGGAGTACTTTTCCCCTAGGCCGTTCTAGTTATGTTTGTCGAGCATCAGAACTGCGAAAATTTTGAGTTTCTCCAGCGTTTCTTACATCCAAACTGCAATATCTCGCGAACGGATTGACCAATCCGCAAAATTTCTGTTGCATCTGAAAGTAGAAACTCGCCCGATTACAATGGTATGAGTACTTTTCCCCTAAGCCGTTCTAGTTATGCTTGTCGAACATCAGAACTGCGAAAATTTTGAGTTTCTGAAGCGTTTCTTACATCCAAACTGCCATATGTCGCGAACGGATTGACCAATCCGCAAAATTTCTATTGCATCTGAAAGTAGAAACTCGCCCGATTACAACGCTATTCGTACTTTTCCCCTAGGCCGTTCTAGTTATTCGTTTCGAGCATCAGAACTGCGAAAATTTTGAGTTTCTCAAGCGTTTCTTACATCCAAACTGCCATATCTCGCGAACGGATTGACCAATCCGCAAAATTTCTATTGCATCTGAAAGTAGAAACTCGCCCGATTACAACGCTATTCGTACTTTTCCTCTAGGCCGTTCTAGTTATTCGTTTCGAGCATCAGAACTGCGAAAATTTTGAGTTTCTCAACCGTTTCTTACATCCAAACTGCCATATCTCGCGAACGGATTGACCAATCCGCAAAATTTCTGTTGCATCTGAAAGTAGAAGCTCGCCCGATTACAACAGTATGCGTACTTTTCCCCTAGGTCGTTCTAGTTATTCGTTGCGAGCATCAGTACTGCGAAAATTTTGAGATTCTCAAGCGTTTCTTACTTCAAACTGCCATATCTCGCGAACGGATTGACCAATCTGCAAAATTTCTATTGCATCTGAAAGTAGAAACTCGCCCGATTACAACCCTATTCGTACTTTTCCCCTAGGCCGTTCTAGTTATTCGTTTCGAGCATCAGAACTGCGAAAATTTTGAGATTCTCAAGCGTTTCTTACCTCCAAACTGCCATATCTCGCGAACGGATTGACCAATCCGCAAAATTTCTATTGCATCTGAAAGTAGAAACTCGCCCGATTACAACGGTAGGAGTACTTTTCCCCTAGGCCGTTCTAGTTATGCTTGTCGAGCATCAGAACTGCGAAAATTTTGAGTTTCTCGAGCGTTTCTTACCTCCAAACTGCCATATCTCGCGAACGGATTGACCAATCCGCAAAATTTCTGTTGCATCTGAAAGTAGAAACTCGCCCGATTACAACGGTATGAGTACTTTTCCCCTAGGCCGTTCTAGTTATGCTTGTCGAACATCAGAACTGCGAAAATTTTGAGTTTCTCAAGCGTTTCTTACCTCCAAACTGCCATATGTCGCGAACGGATTGACTAATCCGCAAAATTTCTATTGCATCTGAAAGTAGAAACTCGCCCGATTACAACGCTATTCGTACTTTTCCCCTAGGCCGTTCTAGTTATTCGTTTCGAGCATCAGAACTGCGAAAATTTTGAGCTTCTCAAGCGTTTCTTACCTCCAAACTGCCATATGTCGCGAACGGATTGACCAATCCGCAAAATTTCTGTTGCATCTGAAAGTAGAATCTCGCCCGATTACAACGCTATTCGTACTATTCCCCTAGGCCGTTCTAGTTATTCGTTTCGAGCATCAGAACTGCGAAAATTTTTAGTTTCTCAAGCGTTTCTTACCTCCCAACTGCCATATCTCGCGAACGGATTGACCAATCCGCAAAATTTCTGTTGCATCTGAAAGTAGAAACTCGCCCGATTACAACGGTATGCGTACTTTTCCCCTAGGCCATTCTAGTTATTTGTTTCGCGCATCAGAACTGCGAAAATTTTTAGTTTCTCAAGCGTTTCTTACCTCCCAACTGCCATATCTCGCGAACGGATTGACCAATCCGCAAAATTTCTGTTGCATCTGAAAGTAGAAACTCGCCAAATAACAACGGTATGTGTACTTTTCCCCTAGGCCGTTCTAGTTATTCGTTTCGAGCATCAGAACTGCGAAAATTTGGAGTTTCTCAAGCGTTTCTAACCTTCAAACTGCCACATCTCGCGAACGGATTGCCCAATCCGGAAAATTTCTGTTGCATCTGAAAGTAGAAACTCGCCCAATTACAACGGTATGTGTACTTTCCCCCTAGGCCATTCTAGTTATTCGTTTCAAGCATCAGAACTGCGAAAATTTTGAGTTTCTCAAGCGTTTCTTACATCCAAACTGCCATATCTCGCGAACGGATTGACCAATCCGCAAAATTTCTATTGCATCTGAAAGTAGAAACTCGCCCGATTGCAACGCTATTCGTACTTTTCCCCTAGGCCGTTCTAGTTATTCGTTTCGAGCATCAGAACTGCGAAAATTTTGAGTTTCTCAACCGTTTCTTACATCCAAACTGCCATATCTCGCGAACGGATTGACCAATCCGCAAATTTTCTGTTGCATCTGAAAGTAGAAGCTCGCCCGATTACAACAGTATGCGTACTTTTCCCCTAGGTCGTTCTAGTTATTCGTTGCGAGCATCAGTACTGCGAAAATTTTGAGATTCTCAAGCGTTTCTTACTTCAAACTGCCATATCTCGCGAACGAATTGACCAATCCGCAAAATTTCTGTTGCATCTGAAATTAGAAACTCGCCGGATTACAACGGTATGAGTACTTTTCCCCTAGGCCGTTCTAGTTATGCTTGTCGAGCATCAGAACTGCGAAAATTTTGAGTTTCTCAAGCGTTTCTTACCTCCAAACTGCCATATGTCGCGAACGGATTGACTAATCCGCAAAATTTCTATTGCATCTGAAAGTAGAAACTCGCCCGATTACAACGCTATTTGTACTTTTCCCCTAGGCCGTTCTAGTTATTTGTTTCGAGCATCAGAACTGCGAAAATTTTTAGTTCCTCAAGCGTTTCTTACCTCCCAACTGCCATATCTCGCGAACGGATTGACCAATCCGCAAAATTTCTGTTGCATCTGAAAGTAGAAACTCGCCAATTAACAACGGTATGTGTACTTTTCCCCTAGGCCGTTCTAGTTATTCGTTTCGAGCATCAGAACTGCGAAAATTTGGAGTTTCTCAAGCGTTTCTAACCTTCAAACTGCCACATCTCGCGAACGGATTGCCCAATCCGGAAAATTTCTGTTGCATCTGAAAGTAGAAACTCGCCCAATTACAACGGTATGTGTACTTTCCCCCTAGGCCATTCTAGTTATTCGTTTCAAGCATCAGAACTGCGAAAATTTTGAGTTTCTCAAGCGTTTCTTACTTCAAACTGCCATATCTCGCGAACGGATTGACCAATCCGCAAAATTTCTGTTGCATCTGAAAGTAGAAACTCGCCGGATTACAACGGTATGAGTACTTTTCCCCTAGGCCGTTCTAGTTATGCTTGTCGAACATCAGAACTGCGAAAATTTTGAGTTTCTCAAGCGTTTCTTACCTCCCAACTGCCATATCTCGCGAACGGATTGACCAATCCGGAAAATTTCTGTTGCATCTGAAAGTAGAAACTCGCCAATTAACAACGGTATGTGTACTTTTCCCCTAGGCCGTTCTAGTTATTCGTTTCGAGCATCAGAACTGCGAAAATTTGGAGTTTCTCAAGCGTTTCTAACCTTCAAACTGCCACATCTCGCGAACGGATTGCCCAATCCGGAAAATTTCTGTTGCATCTGAAAGTAGAAACTCGCCCGATTACAACAGTATGCGAACTTTTCCCCTAGGTCGTTCTAGTTATTCGTTGCGAGCATCAGTACTGCGAAAATTTTGAGATTCTCAAGCGTTTCTTACTTCAAACTGCCATATCTCGCGAACGGATTGACCAATCCGCAAAATTTCTGTTGCATCTGAAAGTAGAAACTCGCCGGATTACAACGGTATGAGTACTTTTCCCCTAGGTCGTTCTAGTTATGCTTGTCGAGCATCAGAACTGCGAAAATTTTGAGTTTCTCAAGCGTTTCTTACCTCCAAACTGCCATATGTCGCGAACGGACTGACTAATCCGCAAAATTTCTATTGCATCTGAAAGTAGAAACTCGCCCGATTACAACGCTATTCGTACTTTTCCCCTAGGCCGTTCTAGTTATTCGTTTCGAGCATCAGAACTGCGAAAATTTTGAGTTTCTCAAGCGTTTCTTACATCCAAACTGCCATATCTCGCGAACGGATTGACCAATCCGCAAAATTTCTGTTGCATCTGAAAGTAGAAACTCGCCCGATTACAACGGTAGGAGTACTTTTCCCCTAGGCCCTTCTAGTTATGCTTGTCGAGCATCAGAACTGCGAAAATTTTGAGTTTCTCGAGCGTTTCTTACCTCCAAACTGCCATATCTCGCGAACGGATTGACCAATCCGCAAAATTTCTGTTGCATCTGAAAGTAGAAACTCGCCCGATTAAAACGGTATGAGTACTTTTCCCCTAGGCCGTTCTAGTTATGCTTGTCGAACATCAGAACTGCGAAAATTTTGAGTTTCTCAAGCGTTTCTTACCTCCCAACTGCCATATCTCGCGAACGGATTGACCAATCCGGAAAATTTCTGTTGCATCTGAAAGTAGAAACTCGCCCTATAACAACGGTATGTGTACTTTTCCCCTAGGCCGTTCTAGTTATTCGTTTCGAGCATCAGAACTGCGAATATTTTGAGTTTCTCAAGCGTTTCTTACATCCAAACTGCCATACCTCGCGAACGGATTGATCAATCCGCAAAATTTCTGCTGCATTTGAAAGTAGAAACTCGCCCAATTACAACGGTATGAGTACTTTTCCCCTAGGCCGTTCTGGTTATGCTTGTCGAGCATCAGAACTGCGAAAATTTTGAGTTTCTCGAGCGTTTCTTACATCCAAACTGCCATATCTCGCGAACGGATTGACCCATACGCAAAATTTCTGTTGCATCTGAAAGTAGAAACTCGCCCGATTACAACGGTATGCGTACTTTTCCACTAGGCCATTCTAGTTATTCGTTTCGAGCATCAGAACTGCGAAACTTTTTAGTTTCTCAAGCGTTTCTTACCTCCCAACTGCCATATCTCGCGAACGGATTGACCAATCCGCAAAATTTCTGTTGCATCTGAAAGTAGAAACTCGCCCAATAACAACGGTATGTGTACCTTTCCCCTAGGCCGTTCTAGTTATTCGTTTCGAGCATCGGAACTGCGAAAATTTGGAGTTTCTGAAGCGTTTCTTACATCCAAACTGCCATATCTCGCGAACGGATTGACCAATCCGCAAAATTTCTGCTGCATTTGAAAGGAGAAACTCGCCCGATTACAACGGTATGAGTACTTTTCGCCTAGGCCGTTCTGGTTATGCTTGTCGAGCATCAGAACTGCGAAAATTTTGAGTTTCTCGAGCGTTTCTTACATCCAAACTGCCATATCTCGCGAACGGATTGACCCATACGCAAAATTTCTGTTGCATCTGAAAGTAGAAACTCGCCGGAATACAACGGTATGAGTACTTTTCCCCTAGGCCGTTCTAGTTATGCTTGTCGAGCATCAGAACTGCGAAAATTTTGAGTTTCTCAAGCGTTTCTTACCTCCAAACTGCCATATGTCGCGAACGGATTGACTAATCCGCAAAATTTCTATTGCATCTGAAAGTAGAAACTCGCCCGATTACAACGCTATTCGTACTTTTCCCCTAGGCCGTTCTAGTTATTCGTTTCGAGCATCAGAACTGCGAAAATTTTGAGTTTCTCAAGCGTTTCTTACCTCCAAACTGCCATATCTCGCGAACGGATTGACCAATCTGCAAAATTTCTATTGCATCTGAAAGTAGAAACTCGCCCGATTACAACGGTAGGAGTACTTTTCCCCTAGGCCGTTCTAGTTATGCTTGTCGAGCATCAGAACTGCGAAAATTTTGAGTTTCTCGAGCGTTTCTTACATCCAAACTGCCATATCTCGCGAACGGATTGACCAATCCGCAAAATTTCTGTTGCATCTGAAAGTAGAAACTCGCCCGATTAGAACGGTATGAGTACTTTTCCCCTAGGCCGTTCTAGTTATGCTTGTCGAACATCAGAACTGCGAAAATTTTGAGTTTCTCAAGCGTTTCTTACCTCCAACTGCCATATGTCGCAAACGGATTGACTAATCCGCAAAATTTCTATTGCATCCGAAAGTAGAAACTCGCCCGATTACAACGCTATTCGTACTTTTCCCCTAGGCCGTTCTAGTTATTCGTTTCGAGCATCAGAACTGCGAAAATTTTGAGTTTCCCAAGCGTTTCTTACCTCCAAACTGCCATATCTCGCGAACGGATTGACCAATCCGCAAAATTTCTGTTGCATCTGAAAGTAGAAACTCGCCCGATTACAACGGTATGAGTACTTTTCCCCTAGGCCGTTCTAGTTATGCTTGTCGAGCATCAGAACTGCGAAAATTTTAAGTTTCTCGAGCGTTTCTTACCTCCAAACTGCCATATGTCGCGAACGGATTGACTAATCCGCAAAATTTCTATTGCATCTGAAAGTAGAAACTCGCCCGATTACAACGCTATTCGTACTTTTCCCCTAGGCCGTTCTAGTTATTCGTTTCGAGCATCAGAACGGCGAAAATTTTGAGTTTCTCAAGCGTTTCTTACCTCCAAACTGCCATATCTCGCGAACGGATTGACCAATCCGCAAAATTTCTGTTGCATCTGGAAGTAGAAACTCGCCCGATTACAACGGTATGTGTACTTTCCCCCTAGGCCATTCTAGTTATTCGTTTCAAGCATCAGAACGGCGAAAATTTTGAGTTTCTCAAGCGTTTCTTACCTCCAAACTGCCATATCTCGCGAACGGATTGACCAATCCGCAAAATTTCTGTTGCATCTGAAAGTAGAAACTCGCCCGATTACAACGATATGAGTACTTTTCCCCAAGGCCGTTCTAGTTATGCTTGTCGAACATCAGAACTGCGAAAATTTTGAGTTTCTCAAGCGTTTCTTACCTCCCAACTGCCATATCTCGCGAACGGATTGACCAATCCGCAAAATTTCTGTTGCATCTGAAAGTAGAAACTCGCCCAATAACAACGGTATGTGTACCTTTCCCCTAGGCCGTTCTAGTTATTCGTTTCGAGCATCGGAACTGCGAAAATTTGGAGTTTCTGAAGCGTTTCTTACATCCAAACTGCCATATCTCGCGAACGGATTGACCAATCCGCAAAATTTCTGCTGCATTTGAAAGGAGAAACTCGCCCGATTACAACGGTATGAGTACTTTTCCCCTAGGCCGTTCTGGTTATGCTTGTCGAGCATCAGAACTGCGAAAATTTTGAGTTTCTCGAGCGTTTCTTACATCCAAACTGCCATATCTCGCGAACGGATTGACCCATACGCAAAATTTCTGTTGCATCTGAAAGTAGAAACTCGCCGGAATACAACGGTATGAGTACTTTTCCCCTAGGCCGTTCTAGTTATGCTTGTCGAGCATCAGAACTGCGAAAATTTTGAGTTTCTCAAGCGTTTCTTACCTCCAAACTGCCATATGTCGCGAACGGATTGACTAATCCGCAAAATTTCTATTGCATCTGAAAGTAGAAACTCGCCCGATTACAACGCTATTCGTACTTTTCCCCTAGGCCGTTCTAGTTATTCGTTTCGAGCATCAGAACTGCGAAAATTTTGAGTTTCTCAAGCGTTTCTTACCTCCAAACTGCCATATCTCGCGAACGGATTGACCAATCCGCAAAATTTCTATTGCATCTGAAAGTAGAAACTCGCCCGATTACAACGGTAGGAGTACTTTTCCCCTAGGCCGTTCTAGTTATGCTTGTCGAGCATCAGAACTGCGAAAATTTTGAGTTTCTCGAGCGTTTCTTACATCCAAACTGCCATATCTCGCGAACGGATTGACCAATCCGCAAAATTTCTGTTGCATCTGAAAGTAGAAACTCGCCCGATTAGAACGGTATGAGTACTTTTCCCCTAGGCCGTTCTAGTTATGCTTGTCGAACATCAGAACTGCGAAAATTTTGAGTTTCTCAAGCGTTTCTTACCTCCAACTGCCATATGTCGCAAACGGATTGACTAATCCGCAAAATTTCTATTGCATCCGAAAGTAGAAACTCGCCCGATTACAACGCTATTCGTACTTTTCCCCTAGGCCGTTCTAGTTATTCGTTTCGAGCATCAGAACTGCGAAAATTTTGAGTTTCCCAAGCGTTTCTTACCTCCAAACTGCCATATCTCGCGAACGGATTGACCAATCCGCAAAATTTCTGTTGCATCTGAAAGTAGAAACTCGCCCGATTACAACGGTATGAGTACTTTTCCCCTAGGCCGTTCTAGTTATGCTTGTCGAGCATCAGAACTGCGAAAATTTTAAGTTTCTCGAGCGTTTCTTACCTCCAAACTGCCATATGTCGCGAACGGATTGACTAATCCGCAAAATTTCTATTGCATCTGAAAGTAGAAACTCGCCCGATTACAACGCTATTCGTACTTTTCCCCTAGGCCGTTCTAGTTATTCGTTTCGAGCATCAGAACGGCGAAAATTTTGAGTTTCTCAAGCGTTTCTTACCTCCAAACTGCCATATCTCGCGAACGGATTGACCAATCCGCAAAATTTCTGTTGCATCTGGAAGTAGAAACTCGCCCGATTACAACGGTATGTGTACTTTCCCCCTAGGCCATTCTAGTTATTCGTTTCAAGCATCAGAACGGCGAAAATTTTGAGTTTCTCAAGCGTTTCTTACCTCCAAACTGCCATATCTCGCGAACGGATTGACCAATCCGCAAAATTTCTGTTGCATCTGAAAGTAGAAACTCGCCCGATTACAACGATATGAGTACTTTTCCCCAAGGCCGTTCTAGTTATGCTTGTCGAACATCAGAACTGCGAAAATTTTGAGTTTCTCAAGCGTTTCTTACCTCCCAACTGCCATATCTCGCGAACGGATTGACCAATCCGCAAAATTTCTGTTGCATCTGAAAGTAGAAACTCGCCCAATAACAACGGTATGTGTACCTTTCCCCTAGGCCGTTCTAGTTATTCGTTTCGAGCATCGGAACTGCGAAAATTTGGAGTTTCTGAAGCGTTTCTTACATCCAAACTGCCATATCTCGCGAACGGATTGACCAATCCGCAAAATTTCTGCTGCATTTGAAAGGAGAAACTCGCCCGATTACAACGGTATGAGTACTTTTCCCCTAGGCCGTTCTGGTTATGCTTGTCGAGCATCAGAACTGCGAAAATTTTGAGTTTCTCGAGCGTTTCTTACATCCAAACTGCCATATCTCGCGAACGGATTGACCCATACGCAAAATTTCTGTTGCATCTGAAAGTAGAAACTCGCCGGAATACAACGGTATGAGTACTTTTCCCCTAGGCCGTTCTAGTTATGCTTGTCGAGCATCAGAACTGCGAAAATTTTGAGTTTCTCAAGCGTTTCTTACCTCCAAACTGCCATATGTCGCGAACGGATTGACTAATCCGCAAAATTTCTATTGCATCTGAAAGTAGAAACTCGCCCGATTACAACGCTATTCGTACTTTTCCCCTAGGCCGTTCTAGTTATTCGTTTCGAGCATCAGAACTGCGAAAATTTTGAGTTTCTCAAGCGTTTCTTACCTCCAAACTGCCATATCTCGCGAACGGATTGACCAATCCGCAAAATTTCTATTGCATCTGAAAGTAGAAACTCGCCCGATTACAACGGTAGGAGTACTTTTCCCCTAGGCCGTTCTAGTTATGCTTGTCGAGCATCAGAACTGCGAAAATTTTGAGTTTCTCGAGCGTTTCTTACATCCAAACTGCCATATCTCGCGAACGGATTGACCAATCCGCAAAATTTCTGTTGCATCTGAAAGTAGAAACTCGCCCGATTAGAACGGTATGAGTACTTTTCCCCTAGGCCGTTCTAGTTATGCTTGTCGAACATCAGAACTGCGAAAATTTTGAGTTTCTCAAGCGTTTCTTACCTCCAACTGCCATATGTCGCAAACGGATTGACTAATCCGCAAAATTTCTATTGCATCCGAAAGTAGAAACTCGCCCGATTACAACGCTATTCGTACTTTTCCCCTAGGCCGTTCTAGTTATTCGTTTCGAGCATCAGAACTGCGAAAATTTTGAGTTTCCCAAGCGTTTCTTACCTCCAAACTGCCATATCTCGCGAACGGATTGACCAATCCGCAAAATTTCTGTTGCATCTGAAAGTAGAAACTCGCCCGATTACAACGGTATGAGTACTTTTCCCCTAGGCCGTTCTAGTTATGCTTGTCGAGCATCAGAACTGCGAAAATTTTAAGTTTCTCGAGCGTTTCTTACCTCCAAACTGCCATATGTCGCGAACGGATTGACTAATCCGCAAAATTTCTATTGCATCTGAAAGTAGAAACTCGCCCGATTACAACGCTATTCGTACTTTTCCCCTAGGCCGTTCTAGTTATTCGTTTCGAGCATCAGAACGGCGAAAATTTTGAGTTTCTCAAGCGTTTCTTACCTCCAAACTGCCATATCTCGCGAACGGATTGACCAATCCGCAAAATTTCTGTTGCATCTGGAAGTAGAAACTCGCCCGATTACAACGGTATGTGTACTTTCCCCCTAGGCCATTCTAGTTATTCGTTTCAAGCATCAGAACGGCGAAAATTTTGAGTTTCTCAAGCGTTTCTTACCTCCAAACTGCCATATCTCGCGAACGGATTGACCAATCCGCAAAATTTCTGTTGCATCTGAAAGTAGAAACTCGCCCGATTACAACGATATGAGTACTTTTCCCCAAGGCCGTTCTAGTTATGCTTGTCGAACATCAGAACTGCGAAAATTTTGAGTTTCTCAAGCGTTTCTTACCTCCAAACTGCCATATGTCGCGAACGGATTGACTAATCCGCAAAATTTCTATTGCATCTGAAAGTAGAAACTCGCCCGATTACAACGCCATTCGTACTTTTCCCCTAGGCCGTTCTAGTTATTCATTTCGAGCATCAGAACTGCGAAAATTTTGAGTTTCTCAAGCGTTTCTTACCTCCAAACTGCCATATGTCGCGAACGTATTGACTAATCCGCAAAATTTCAATTGCATCTGAAAGTAGAAACTCGCCCGATTACAACGCTATTCGTACTCTTCCCCTAGGCCGTTCTAGTTTTTCGTTTCGAGCATCAGAACTGCGAAAATTTTGAGTTTCTCAAGCGTTTCTTACCTCCAAACTGCCATATCTCGCGAACGGATTGACCAATCCGCAAAATTTCTGTTGCATCTGAAAGTAGAAACTCGCCCGATTACAACGGTATGTGTACTTTTCTCCTAGGCCGTTCTAGTTATTCGTTTCGAGCATCAGAACTGCGAAAATTTTGAGTTTCTCAAGCGTTTCTTACATCCAAACTGCCATATTTCGCGAACGGTTTGACCAAGCCGCAAAATTTCTGCTGCATCTGAAAGTAGAAACTCGCCGGATTACAACGGTATGAGTACTTTTCCCCTAGGCCGTTCTGGTTATGCTTGTCGAGCATCAGAACTGCGAAAATTTTGGGTTTCTCGAGCGTTTCTTACCTCCAAACTGCCATATCTCGCGAACGGATTGACCAATACGCAAAATTTCTGTTGCATCTGAAAGTAGAAACTCGCCCGATTACAACGGTATGCGTACTTTTCCCCTACGCCATTCTAGTTATTCGTTTCGAGCATCAGAACTGCGAAAATTTTTAGTTTCTCAAGCGCTTCTTACCTCCCAACTGCCATATCTCGCGAACGGATTGACCAATCCTCAAAATTTCTGTTGCATCTGGAAGTAGAAACTCGCCCGATTACAACGGTATGTGTACTTTCCCCCTCGGCCATTCTAGTTGTTCATTTCGAGCATCAGAACTGCGAAAATTTTGAGTTTCTCGAGCGTTTCTTACCTCCAAACTGCCATATGTCGCGAACGGATTGACCAATCCGCAAAATTTCTATTGCATCTGAAAGTAGAAACTCGCCCGATTACAACGAAATTCGTACTTTTCCCCTAGGCCGTTCTAGTTATTCGTTTCGAGCATCAGAACTGCGAAAATTTTGAGTTTCTCGAGCGTTTCTTACATCCAAACTGCCATATCTCGCGAACGGATTGACCCATACGCAAAATTTCTGTTGCATCTGAAAGTAGAAACTCGCCCGATTACAACGGTATGCGTACTTTTCCCCTAGGCCATTCTAGTTATTCGTTTCGAGCATCAGAACTGCGAAACTTTTTAGTTTCTCAAGCGTTTCTTACCTCCCAACTGCCATATCTCGCGAACGGATTGACCAATCCGCAAAACTTCTGTTGCATCTGAAAGTAGAAACTCGCCCGATTACAACGGTATGTGAACTTTTCCCCTAGGACGTTTTAGTTATTCGTTTCGAGCATCAGAACTGCGAAAATTTTTAGTTTCTCTAGCGTTTCTTACCTCCAAACTGCCATATCTCGCGAACGGATTGACCAATCCGCAAAATTTCTGTTGCATCTGAAAGTAGAAACTCGCCCGATTACAACGGTATGAGTACTTTTCCCCTAGGCCGTTCTAGTTATGCTTGTCGAGCATCAGAACTGCGAAAATTTTGAGCTTCTCGAGCGTTTCTTACCTCCAAACTGCCATATGTCGCGAACGGATTGACTAATCCGCAAAATTTCTATTGCATCTGAAAGTAGAAACTCGCCCGATTACAACGCTATTCGTACTTTTCCCCTAGGCCGTTCTAGTTATTCGTTTCGAGCATCAGA
Source organism: Ptiloglossa arizonensis (assembly GCF_051014685.1). Classification (NCBI taxonomy): domain Eukaryota; kingdom Metazoa; phylum Arthropoda; class Insecta; order Hymenoptera; family Colletidae; genus Ptiloglossa; species Ptiloglossa arizonensis. The sequence goes on along the minus strand of NW_027479228.1, from coordinate 38,114 downwards.
ACGGCGAAAATTTTGAGTTTCTCAAGCGTTTCTTACCTCCAAACTGCCATATCTCGCGAACGGATTGACCAATCCGCAAAATTTCTGTTGCATCTGAAAGTAGAAACTCGCCCGATTACAACGGTATGAGTACTTTTCCCCTAGGCCGTTCTAGTTATTCGTTTCGAGCATCAGAACTGCGAAAATTTTGAGTTTCTCAAGCGTTTCTTACATCCAAACTGCCATATTTCGCGAACGGATTGACCAATCCGCAAAATTTCTCTTGCATCTGAAAGTAGAAACTCGCCCGATTACAACGGTGTGCGTACTTTTCCCCTAGGCCGTTCTAGTTATTTGTTCCGAGCATCAGAACTGCAAAATTTTGAGTTTCTCAAGCGTTTCATACCTCCAAACTGCCATATCTCGCGAACGGATTGACCAATCCGCAAAATTTCTCTTGCATCTGAAAGTAGAAACTCGCCCGATTACAACGGTATGTGTACTTTTCCCCTAGGCCGTTCTAGTTATTCGTTTCGAGCATCAGAACTGTAAAAATTTTGAGCTTCTCAAGTATTTCTTACCTCCAAACTGCCATATCTCGCGGACGGATTGAGCAATCCGCAAAATTTCTGTTGCATCTGAAAGAAGAAACTCGCCCGATTACAACGGTGTGCGTACTTTTCCCCTAGGCCGTTCTAGTTATGCGTTTTGAGCTTCAGAACTTTGAAAATTTTGAGTTTCTCAATCGTTTCTTACTTCGAAACTGCCATATCTGGCGAACGGATTGACCAATCCGCAAAATTTCTCTTGCATCTGAAAGTAGAAACTCGCCCGATTACAACGGTGTGCGTACTTTTCCCCTAGGCCGTTCTAGTTATTTGTTCCGAGCATCAGAACTGCAAAATTTTGAGTTTCTCAAGCGTTTCATACCTCCAAACTGCCATATCTCGCGAACGGATTGACCAATCCGCAAAATTTCTCTTGCATCTGAAAGTAGAAACTCGCCCGATTACAACGGTGTGCGTACTTTTCCCCTAGGCCGTTCTAGTTATTTGTTCCGAGCATCAGAACTGCAAAATTTTGAGTTTCGCAAGCGTTTCATACCTCCAAACTGCCATATCTCGCGAACGGATTGACCAATCCGCAAAATTTCTGTTGCATCTGAAAGTAGAAAGCCGCCCGATTACAACTGTATGCGTCTTTTCCCCAAGGCCGTTCCAGTTATTCGTTTCGAGCATCAGAACTCCGAAAATTTTGAGTTTCTCAAGCGTTTCTTAGCTCCAAACTGCCATATCTCGCGAAAAAATTGACCAATCCGCAAAATTTCTGTTGCATCTGAAAGTAGAAACTCGCCCGATTACAACGGAATGCGTACTTTTCCCCTAGGCCGTTCTTGTTATTCGTTTCGAGCATCAGAACTGCGAAAATTTTGAGTTTCTCAAGCGTTTCTTCCCTTCAAACTGCCATATCTCGCGAACGGATTGACCAATCCGCAAAATTTCTGTCGCATCTGAAAGTAGAAACTCGCCCGATTACAACGGTATGTGTTCTTTTCCCCTAGGCCGTTCTAGTCATTCGTATCGAGCATCAGTACTGCGAAAATTTTGAGTTTCTCAAGCGTTTCTTACCTCCAAACTGCCATATCTCGCGAACGGATTGACCAATCCGCAAAATTTCTGTCGCTTCTGAAAGTAGAAACTCGCCCGATTACAACGGTATGTGTTCTTTTCCTCTAGGCCGTTCTAGTTATTCGTTTCGAGCATCAGAACCGCGAAAATTTTGAGTTTCTCAAGCGTTTCTTAGCTCCAAACTGGCATATCTTGCGAAAAAATTGACCAATCCGCAAAATTTCTGTTGCATCTGAAAGTAGAAACTCGCCCGATTACAACTTTATGCGTACTTTTCCCCTTGGCCGTTCCAGTTATGCGTATCTAGCATCAGAACTACGAAAATGTTGAGATTCTCAAGCGTTTCTTACCTCCAAATTGCCATATCTCGCGAACGGATTGACCAATCCGCAAAATTTCAGTTGCATCTGAAAGTTGAAACTCGCCCGATTACAACGGTGTGCGTACTTTTCCACTAGGCCCTTCTAGTTACGCGTTTCGAGCATCAGAACTGTGAAAATTTTGAGTTTCTCAAGCGTTTCTTACCTCCAAACTGCCATATCTCGCGAACGGATTGACCAATCCGCAAAATTTCAGTTGCGTCTGAAAGTAGAAACTCGCCCGATTAAAACGTTATGCGTACTTTTCCCCTAGGCCGTTCCAGTTATTCGTTTCGAGCATCAGAACTGCGAAAATTTTGAGTTTCTCAAACCTTTCTTAGCTCCAAACTGCCATATCTCGCGAAAAAATTGACCAATCCGCAAAATTTCTGTTGCACCTGAAAGTAGAAACTCGCCCGATTACAACGGTATGCGTCTTTTCCCCAAGGCCGTTCTTGTTATTCGTTTCGAGCATCAGAACTGTGAAAGTTTGAGCTTCTCAAGCGTTTCTTACCTCCAAACTGCCATATCTCGCGGACGGATTGACCAATCCGCAAAATTTCTGTTGCATCTGGAGGTGGAATCTCGCCCGATTACAACGGTATGTGTACTTTTCCCGTAGGCCGTTCTGCTTATTCGTTTCGAGCATCAGAACTGCGAAAATTTTGAGTTTCTCAAGTATTTCTTTCCTCCAAACTGCCTTATCTCGCGAACAGATTGACCAATCCGCAAAATTTCTGTTGCATCTGAAAGTAGAAACTCGCCCGCTTACAACGGTATGTGTACTTTTCCCGTAGGCCGTTCTGCTTATTCGTTTCGAGCATCAGAACTGGGAAAATTTTGAGTTTCTCAAGCGTTTCTTACCTCCAAACTGCCTTATCTCGCGAACAGATTGACCAATCCGCAAAATATCTATTGCATCTGAAAGTAGAAACTCGCCCGATTACAACGGTATGTGTACTTTTCCCCTAGGCCGTTCTAGTTATTCGTTTCGAGCATCAGAACTGTAAAAATTTTGAGCTTCTCAAGCGTTTCTTACCTCCAAACTGCCATATCTCGCGGACGGATTGAGCAATCCGCAAAATTTCTGTTGCATCTGAAAGAAGAAACTCGCCCGATTACAACGGTGTGCGTACTTTTCCCCTAGGCCGTTCTAGTTATTTGTTCCGAGCATCAGAACTGCAAAATTTTGAGTTTCTCAAGCGTTTCATACCTCCAAACTGCCATATCTCGCGAACGGATTGACCAATCCGCAAAATTTCTGTTGCATCTGAAAGTAGAAAGCCGCCCGATTACAACGGTATGCGTCTTTTCCCCAAGGCCGTTCTAGTTATTCGTTTCGAGCATCAGAACTGCGAAAATTTTGAGTTTCTCAAGCGTTTCTTACATCCAAACTGCCTTATCTCGCGAACAGATTGACCAATCCGCAAAACATCTATTGCATCTGAAAGTAGAAACTCGCCCGATTACAACGGTGTGCGTACTTTTCCCCTAGGCCGTTCTAGTTATTTGTTCCGAGCATCAGAACTGCAAAATTTTGAGTTTCTCAAGCGTTTCTTACCTCGAAACTGCCATATCTCGCGAACGGATTGACCAATCCGCAAAATTTCAGTTGCATCTGAAAGTAGAAACTCGCCCGATTACAACTTTATGCGTACTTTTCCCCTAGGCCGTTCCAGTTATGCGTATCTAGCACCAGAACTGCGAAAATTTTGAGTTTCTCAAGCGTTTCTTACCTCCAAACTGCCATATCTCGCGAACGGATTGACCATTCCGCAAAATTTCAGTTGCGTCTGAAAGTAGAAACTCGCCGGATTACAACGTCATGCGTACTTTTCCCCTAGGCCGTTCCAGTTATTCGTTTCGAGGATCAGAACTGCGAAAATTTTGAGTTTCTCAAGCGTTTCTTAGCTCCAAACTGCCAAATCTCGCGAAAAAATTGCCCAATCCGCAAAATTTCTGTTGCATCTGAAAGTAGGAACTCGCCCGATTACAACGGAATGCGTACTTTTCCCCTTGGCCGTTCCTCTTATTCGTTTCGAGCATCAGAACTGCGAAAATTTTGAGTTTCTCAAGCGTTTCTTCCCTTCAAACTGCCATATCTCGCGAACGGATTGACCAATCCGCAAAATTTCAGTTGCATCTGAAAGTAGAAACTCGCCCGATTACAACGGTGTGCGTACTTTTCCACTAGGCCCTTCTAGTTTTGCGTTTCTAGCATCAGAACTGCGAAAGTTTTGAATTTCTCAAGCGTTTCTTAGCTCCAAACTGCCATATCTCGCGAAAAAATTGACCAATCCGCAAAATTTCTGTTGCATCTGAAAGTAGAAACTCGCCCGATTACAACGGAATGCGTACTTTTCCCCTAGGCCGTTCTAGTTATACGTATCGAGCATCAGTACTGCGAAAATTTTGAGTTTCTCAAGCGTTTCTTACCTCCAAACTGCTATATCTCGCGAACGGATTGACCAATCCGAAAATTTCAGTTGCATCTGAAAGTAGAAACTCGCCCGATTACAACGGTGTGCGTACTTTTCCACTAGGCCCTTCTAGTTTTGCGTTTCTAGCATCAGAACTGCGAAAATTTTGAGTTTCTCAAGCGTTTCTTACCTCCAAACTGCCATATCTCGCGAACATATTGACCAATCCGGAAAATTTCTGTTGGACCTGAAAGCAGAAACTCGCCCGATTACAACGGTGTGCGTACTTTTCCACTAGGCCCTTCTAGTTATGCGTTTCGAGCATCAGAACTGCGAAAATTTTGAGTTTCTCAACCGTTTCTTACCTCCAAACTGCCATATCTCGCGAACGGATTGACTAATCCGCAAAATTTCTGTTGCATCTGCGGGTAGAAACTCGCCCGATTACAACGGTACGTGTACTTTTCCCCTAGGTCGTTCTAGTTATTCGTTTCGAGCATCAGAACTGCGAAAATTTTGAGTTTCTCAAGCGTTTCTTACCTCCAAACTGCCATATCTCGCGAACGGATTGACCAATCCGCAAAATTTCAGTTGCATCTGAAAGTAGAAACTCGCCCGATTACAACGGTATGTGTACTTTTCCCGTAGGCCGTTCTGCTTATTCGTTTCGAGCATCAGAACTGCGAAAATTTTGAGTTTCTCAAGCGTTTCTTACCTCCAAACTGCCTTATCTCGCGAACAGATTGACCAATCCGCAAAATTTCTGTTGCATCTGAAAGTAGAAACTCGCCCGATTACAACTTTATGCGTACTTTTCCCCTTGGCCGTTCCAGTTATGCGTATCTAGCATCAGAACTGCGAAAATGTTGAGTTTCTCAATCGTTTCTTACTTCGAAACTGCCATATCTGGCGAACGGATTGACCAATCCGCAAAATTTCTCTTGCATCTGAAAGTAGAAACTCGCCCGATTACAACGGTGTGCGTACTTTTCCCCTAGGCCGTTCTAGTTATTTGTTCCGAGCATCAGAACTGCAAAATTTTGAGTTTCTCAAGCGTTTCATACCTCCAAACTGCCATATCTCGCGAACGGATGGACCAATCCGCAAAATTTCTGTTGCATCTGAAAGTAGAAAGCCGCCCGATTACAACGGTATGCGTACTTTTCCCCTGGGCCGTTCTAGTTATTCGTTTCGAGCGTCAGAACTGTGAAAATTTTGAGTTCCTCAAGCGTTTCTTACCTCCAAACTGCCTTATCTCGCGAACAGATTGACCAATCAGAAAAATTTCTGTTGCATCTGAAAGTAGAAACTCGCCCGATTACAACGGTATGCGTCTTTTCCCCAAGGCCGTTCTTGTTATTCGTTTCGAGCATCAGAACTGTGAAAGTTTGAGCTTCTCAAGCGTTTCTTACCTCCAAACTGCCATATCTCGCGGACGGATTGACCAATCCGCAAAATTTCTGCCTCATCTGAAAGTAGAAACTGGCCCGATTACAATGGTGTGCGTACTTTTCCCCTAGGACGTTCTAGTTTTGCGTTTTGAGCATCAGAACTGTGAAAATTTTGAGTTTCTCAAGCGTTTCTTAGCTCCAAACTGCCATATCTCGCGAACGGATTGACCAATCCGCAAAATTTCAGTTGCGTCTGAAAGTAGAAACTCGCCCGATTACAACGGTATGTGTTCCTTTCCCCTAGGCCGTTCTAGTTATTCGTATCGAGCATCAGTACTGCGAAAATTTTGAGTTTCTCAAGCGTTTCTTACCTCCAAACTGCCATATCTCGCGAACGGATTGACCAATCCGCAAAATTTCTGTTGCATCTGAAAGTAGAAAGCCGCCCGATTACAACGGTATGCGTACTTTTCCCCTGGGCCGTTCTAGTTATTCGTTTCGAGCGTCAGAACTGTGAAAATTTTGAGTTTCTCTAGCGTTTCTTTCCTCCAAACTGCCTTATCTCGCGAACAGATTGACCAATCCGCAAAATTTCAGTTGCATCTGAAAGTAGAAACTCGCCCGATTACAACTTTATGCGTACTTTTCCCCTAGGCCGTTCCAGTTATGCGTATCTAGCATCAGAACTGCGAAAATGTTGAGTTTCTCAATCGTTTCTTACTTCGAAACTGCCATATCTGGCGAACGGATTGACCAATCCGCAAAATTTCTCTTGCATCTGAAAGTAGAAACTCGCCCGATTACAACGGTGTGCGTACTTTTCCCCTAGGCCGTTCTAGTTATTTGTTCCGAGCATCAGAACTGCAAAATTTTGAGTTTCTCAAGCGTTTCATACCTCCAAACTGCCATATCTCGCGAACGGATGGACCAATCCGCAAAATTTCTGTTGCATCTGAAAGTAGAAAGCCGCCCGATTACAACGGTATGCGTACTTTTCCCCTGGGCCGTTCTAGTTATTCGTTTCGAGCGTCAGAACTGTGAAAATTTTGAGTTCCTCAAGCGTTTCTTACCTCCAAACTGCCTTATCTCGCGAACAGATTGACCAATCCGAAAAATTTCTGTTGCATCTGAAAGTAGAAACTCGCCCGATTACAACGGTATGCGTCTTTTCCCCAAGGCCGTTCTTGTTATTCGTTTCGAGCATCAGAACTGTGAAAGTTTGAGCTTCTCAAGCGTTTCTTACCTCCAAACTGCCATATCTCGCGGACGGATTGACCAATCCGCAAAATTTCTGCCTCATCTGAAAGTAGAAACTGGCCCGATTACAATGGTGTGCGTACTTTTCCCCTAGGACGTTCTAGTTTTGCGTTTTGAGCATCAGAACTGTGAAAATTTTGAGTTTCTCAAGCGTTTCTTAGCTCCAAACTGCCATATCTCGCGAACGGATTGACCAATCCGCAAAATTTCAGTTGCGTCTGAAAGTAGAAACTCGCCCGATTACAACGGTATGTGTTCCTTTCCCCTAGGCCGTTCTAGTTATTCGTATCGAGCATCAGTACTGCGAAAATTTTGAGTTTCTCAAGCGTTTCTTACCTCCAAACTGCCATATCTCGCGAACGGATTGACCAATCCGCAAAATTTCTGTTGCATCTGAAAGTAGAAAGCCGCCCGATTACAACGGTATGCGTACTTTTCCCCTGGGCCGTTCTAGTTATTCGTTTCGAGCGTCAGAACTGTGAAAATTTTGAGTTTCTCTAGCGTTTCTTTCCTCCAAACTGCCTTATCTCGCGAACAGATTGACCAATCCGCAAAATTTCAGTTGCATCTGAAACTAGAAACTCGCCCGATTACAACTTTATGCGTACTTTTCCCCTAGGCCGTTCCAGTTATGCGTATCTAGCATCAGAACTGCGAAAATTTTGAGTTTCTCAAGCTTTTCTTACCTCCAAACTGCCATATCTCGCGAACGGATTGACCAATCCGCAAAATTTCAGTTGCGTCTGAAAGTAGAAACTCGCCGGATTACAACGTTATGCGTACTTTTCCCCTAGGCCGTTCCAGTTATTCGTTTCGAGCATCAGAACTGCGAAAATTTTGAGTTTCTCAAGCGTTTCTTAGCTCCAAACTGCCAAATCTCGCGAAAAAATTGACCAATCCGCAAAATTTCTGTTGCATCTGAAAGTAGAAACTCGCCCGATTACAACGGAATGCGTACTTTTCCCCTTGGCCGTTCTTCTTATTCGTTTCGAGCATCAGAACTGCGAAAATTTTGAGTTTCTCAAGCGTTTCTTCCCTTCAAACTGCCATATCTCGCGAACGGATTGACCAATCCGCAAAATATCTGTCGCATCTGAAAGTAGAAACTCGCCCGATTACAACGGTATGTGTTCTTTTCCCCTAGGCCGTTCTAGTTATTCGTATCGAGCATCAGTACTGCGAAAATTTTGAGTTTCTCAAGCGTTTCTTACCTCCAAACTGCCATATCTCGCGAACGGATTGAACAATCCGCAAAATTTCAGTTGCATCTGAAAGTAGAAACTCGCCCGATTACAACTTTATGCGTACTTTTCCCCTAGGCCGTTCCAGTTATCCGTATCTAGCATCAGAACTGCGAAAATTTTGAGTTTCTCAAGCGTTTCTTACCTCCAAACTGCCATATCTCGCGAACGGATTGACCAATCCGCAAAATTTCAGTTGCGTCTGAAAGTAGAAACTCGCCCGATTACAACGTTATGCGTACTCTTCCCCTAGGCCGTTCCAGTTATTCGTTTCGAGCATCAGAACTGCGAAAGTTTTGAGTTTCTCAAGCGTTTCTTAGCTCCAAACTGCCATATCTCGCGAAAAAATTGACCAATCCTCAAAATTTCTGTTGCATCTGAAAGTAGAAACTCGCCCGATTACAACGGAATGCGTACTTTTCCCCTAGGCCGTTCTAGTTATACGTATCGAGCATCAGTACTGCGAAAATTTTGAGTTTCTCAAGCGTTTCTTACCTCCAAACTGCCATATCTCGCGAACGGATTGACCAATCCGCAAAATTTCAGTTGCATCTGAAAGTAGAAACTCGCCCGATTACAACGGTGTGCGTACTTTTCCACTAGGCCCTTCTAGTTATGCGTTTCGAGCATCAGAACTGCGAAAATTTTGAGTTTCTCAACCGTTTCTTACCTCCAAACTGCCATATCTCGCGAACGGATTGACTAATCCGCAAAATTTCTGTTGCATCTGCGGGTAGAAACTCGCCCGATTACAACGGTACGTGTACTTTTCCCCTAGGCCGTTCTAGTTATTCGTATCGAGCATCAGTACTGCGAATATTTTGAGTTTCTCAAGCGTTTCTTACCTCCAAACTGCCATATCTCGCGAACGGATTGACCAATCCGCAAAATTTCAGTTGCATCTGAAAGTAGAAACTTGCCCGATTACAGCGGTGTCCGTACTTTTCCCCTAGGCCGTTCCAGTTTTGCGTTTCTAGCATCAGAACTGCGAAAATTTTGAGTTTCTCAAGCGTTTCTTACCTCCAAACTGCCATATCTCGCGAACATATTGACCAATCCGGAAAATTTCTGTTGGATCTGAAAGCAGAAACTCGCCCGATTACAACGGTATGTGTTCTTTTCCCCTAGGCCGTTCTACTTATTCGTATCGAGCATCAGAACTGCGAAAATTTTGAGTTTCTCAACCGTTTCTTACCTCCAAACTGCCATATCTCGCGAACGGATTGACCAATCCGCAAAATTTCAGTTGCATCTGAAAGTAGAAACTCGCCCGATTACAACGGTGTGCGTACTTTTCCACTAGGCCGTTCTAGTTATGCGTTTCGAGCATCAGAACTGCGAAAATTATGAGTTTCTCAAGCGTTTCTTAGCTCCAAACTGCCATATCTCGCGAAAAAATTGACCAATCCGCAAAATTTCTGTTGCATCTGGAGGTGGAATCTCGCCCGATTACAACGGTATGTGTACTTTTCCCGTATGCCGTTCTGCTTATTCGTTTCGAGCATCAGAACTGCCAAAATTTTGAGTTTCTCAAGCGTTTCTTTCCTCCAAACTGCCTTATCTCGCGAACAGATTGACCAATCCGCAAAATTTCAGTTGCATCTGAAACTAGAAACTCGCCCGATTACAACTTTATGCGTACTTTTCCCCTAGGCCGTTCCAGTTATGCGTATCTAGCATCAGAACTGCGAAAATTTTGAGTTTCTCAAGCGTTTCTTCCCTTCAAACTGCCATATCTCGCGAACGGATTGACCAATCCGCAAAATATCTGTCGCATCTGAAAGTAGAAACTCGCCCGATTACAACGGTATGTGTTCTTTTCCCCTAGGCCGTTCTAGTTATTCGTATCGAGCATCAGTACTGCGAAAATTTTGAGTTTCTCAAGCGTTTCTTACCTCCAAACTGCCATATCTCGCGAACGGATTGAACAATCCGCAAAATTTCAGTTGCATCTGAAAGTAGAAACTCGCCCGATTACAACTTTATGCGTACTTTTCCCCTAGGCCGTTCCAGTTATCCGTATCTAGCATCAGAACTGCGAAAATTTTGAGTTTCTCAAGCGTTTCTTACCTCCAAACTGCCATATCTCGCGAACGGATTGACCAATCCGCAAAATTTCAGTTGCGTCTGAAAGTAGAAACTCGCCCGATTACAACGTTATGCGTACTCTTCCCCTAGGCCGTTCCAGTTATTCGTTTCGAGCATCAGAACTGCGAAAGTTTTGAGTTTCTCAAGCGTTTCTTAGCTCCAAACTGCCATATCTCGCGAAAAAATTGACCAATCCTCAAAATTTCTGTTGCATCTGAAAGTAGAAACTCGCCCGATTACAACGGAATGCGTACTTTTCCCCTAGGCCGTTCTAGTTATACGTATCGAGCATCAGTACTGCGAAAATTTTGAGTTTCTCAAGCGTTTCTTACCTCCAAACTGCCATATCTCGCGAACGGATTGACCAATCCGCAAAATTTCAGTTGCATCTGAAAGTAGAAACTCGCCCGATTACAACGGTGTGCGTACTTTTCCACTAGGCCCTTCTAGTTATGCGTTTCGAGCATCAGAACTGCGAAAATTTTGAGTTTCTCAACCGTTTCTTACCTCCAAACTGCCATATCTCGCGAACGGATTGACTAATCCGCAAAATTTCTGTTGCATCTGCGGGTAGAAACTCGCCCGATTACAACGGTACGTGTACTTTTCCCCTAGGCCGTTCTAGTTATTCGTATCGAGCATCAGTACTGCGAATATTTTGAGTTTCTCAAGCGTTTCTTACCTCCAAACTGCCATATCTCGCGAACGGATTGACCAATCCGCAAAATTTCAGTTGCATCTGAAAGTAGAAACTTGCCCGATTACAGCGGTGTCCGTACTTTTCCCCTAGGCCGTTCCAGTTTTGCGTTTCTAGCATCAGAACTGCGAAAATTTTGAGTTTCTCAAGCGTTTCTTACCTCCAAACTGCCATATCTCGCGAACATATTGACCAATCCGGAAAATTTCTGTTGGATCTGAAAGCAGAAACTCGCCCGATTACAACGGTATGTGTTCTTTTCCCCTAGGCCGTTCTACTTATTCGTATCGAGCATCAGAACTGCGAAAATTTTGAGTTTCTCAACCGTTTCTTACCTCCAAACTGCCATATCTCGCGAACGGATTGACCAATCCGCAAAATTTCAGTTGCATCTGAAAGTAGAAACTCGCCCGATTACAACGGTGTGCGTACTTTTCCACTAGGCCGTTCTAGTTATGCGTTTCGAGCATCAGAACTGCGAAAATTATGAGTTTCTCAAGCGTTTCTTAGCTCCAAACTGCCATATCTCGCGAAAAAATTGACCAATCCGCAAAATTTCTGTTGCATCTGGAGGTGGAATCTCGCCCGATTACAACGGTATGTGTACTTTTCCCGTATGCCGTTCTGCTTATTCGTTTCGAGCATCAGAACTGCCAAAATTTTGAGTTTCTCAAGCGTTTCTTACCTCCAAACTGCCTTATCTCGCGAACAGATTGACCAATCCGCAAAATTTCTATTGCATCTGAAAGTAGAAACTCGCCCGATTACAACGGTATGTGTACTTTTCCCCTAGGCCGTTCTAGTTATTCGTTTCGAGCATCAGAACTGTAAAAATTTTGAGCTTCTCAAGCGTTTCTTACCTCCAAACTGCCATATCTCGCGGACGGATGAGCAATCCGCAAAATTTCTGTTGCATCTGAAAGAAGAAACTCGCCCGATTACAACGGTGTGCGTACTTTTCCCCTAGGCCGTTCTAGTTATTCGTTTCGAGCGTCAGAACTGTGAAAATTTTGAGTTTCTCAAGCGTTTCTTACCTCCAAACTGCCTTATCTCGCGAACAGATTGACCAATCCGAAAAATTTCTGTTGCATCTGAAAGTAGAAACTCGCCCGATTACAACGGTATGCGTCTTTTCCCCAAGGCCGTTCTTGTTATTCGTTTCGAGCATCAGAACTGTGAAAGTTTGAGCTTCTCAAGCGTTTCTTACCTCCAAACTGCCATATCTCGCGGACGGATTGACCAATCCGCAAAATTTCTGCCTCATCTGAAAGTAGAAACTGGCCCGATTACAATGGTGTGCGTACTTTTCCCCTAGGCCGTTCTAGTTATGCGATTTGAGCATCAGAACTGTGAAAATTTTGAGTTTCTCAAGCGTTTCTTACCTCGAAACTGCCATATCTCGCGAACGGATTGACCAATCCGCAAAATTTCTGTTGCATCTGAAAGTAGAAAGCCGCCCGATTAAAACGGTATGCGTACTTTTCCCCTGGGCCGTTCTAGTTATTCGTTTCGAGCGTCAGAACTGTGAAAATTTTGAGTTTCTCAAGCGTTTCTTACCTCCAAACTGCCTTATCTCGCGAACAGATTGACCAATCCGAAAAATTTCTGTTGCATCTGAAAGTAGAAACTCGCCCGATTACAACGGTATGCGTCTTTTCCCCAAGGCCGTTCTTGTTATTCGTTTCGAGCATCAGAACTGTGAAAGCTTGAGCTTCTCAAGCGTTTCTTACCTCCAAACTGCCATATCTCGCGGACGGATTGACCAATCCGCAAAATTTCTGCCTCATCTGAAAGTAGAAACTGGCCCGATTACAATGGTGTGCGTACTTTTCCCCTAGGCCGTTCTAGTTATGCGTTTTGAGCATCAGAACTGTGAAAATTTTGAGTTTCTCAAGCGTTTCTTACCTCGAAACTGCCATACCTCGCGAACGGATTGACCAATCCGCAAAATTTCTGTTGCATCTGAAAGTAGAAAGCCGCCCGATTAAAACGGTATGCGTACTTTTCCCCTAGGCCGTTCCAGTTTTGCGTTTCTAGCATCAGAACTGCGAAAATTTTGAGTTTCTCAAGCGTTTCTTACCTCCAAACTGCCATATCTCGCTAACGGATTGACCAATCCGCAAAATTTCAGTTGCATCTGAAAGTAGAAACTCGCCCGATTACAACTTTATGCGTACTTTTCCCCTAGGCCGTTCCAGTTATGCGTATCTGGCATCAGACCTGCGAAAATTTTGAGTTTCTCAAGCGTTTCTTACCTCCAAACTGCCATATCTCGCGAACGGATTGACCAATCCGCAAAATTTCAGTTGCGTCTGAAAGTAGAAACTCGCCGGATTACAACGTTATGCGTACTTTTCCCCTAGGCCGTTCCAGTTATTCGTTTCGAGCATCAGAACTGCGAAAATTGTGAGTTTCTCAAGCGTTTCTTAGCTCCAAACTGCCAAATCTCGCGAAAAAATTGACCAATCCGCAAAATTTCTGTTGCATCTGAAAGTAGAAACTCGCCCGATTACAACGGAATGCGTACTTTTCCCCTTGGCCGTTCTTCTTATTCGTTTCGAGCATCAGAACTGCGAAAATTTTGAGTTTCTCAAGCGTTTCTTCCCTTCAAACTGCCATATCTCGCGAACGGATTGACCAATCCGCAAAATATCTGTCGCATCTGAAAGTAGAAACTCGCCCGATTACAACGGTATGTGTTCTTTTCCCCTAGGCCGTTCTAGTTATTCGTATCGAGCATCAGTACTGCGAAAATTTTGAGTTTCTCTAGCGTTTCTTACATCCAAACTGCCATATCTCGCGAACTGATTGACCAATCCGCAAAATTTCAGTTGCATCTGAAAGTTGAAACTCGCCCGATTACAACGGTGTGCGTACTTTTCCACTAGGCCTTTCTAGTTATGCGTTTCGAGCATCAGAACTGCGAAACTTTTGAGTTTCTCAACCGTTTCTTACCTCCAAACTTCCATATCTCGCGAACGGATTGAACAATCCGCAAAATTTCAGTTGCATCTGAAAGTAGAAACTCGCCCGATTACAACTTTATGCGTACTTTTCCCCTAGGCCGTTCCAGTTATGCGTATCTAGCATCAGAACTGCGAAAATTTTGAGTTTCTCAAGCGTTTCTTACCTCCAAACTGCCATATCTCGCGAACGGATTGACCAATCCGCAAAATTTCTGTTGCATCTGAAAGTAGAAACTCGCCCGATTACAACGGAATGCGTACTTTTCCCCTAGGCCGTTCTAGTTATACGTATCGAGCATCAGTACTGCGAAAATTTTGAGTTTCTCAAGCGTTTCTTACATCTAAACTGCCATATCTCGCGAACGGATTGACCAATCCGCAAAATTACAGTTGCATCTGAAAGTAGAAACTCGCCCGATTACAACGGTGTGCGTACTTTTCCACTAGGCCCTTCTAGTTATGCGTTTCGAGCATCAGAACTGCGAAAATTTTGAGTTTCTCAACCGTTTCTTACCTCCAAACTGCCATATCTCGCGAACGGATTGACTAATCCGCAAAATTTCTGTTGCATCTGCGGGTAGAAACTCGCCCGCTTACAACGGTACGTGTACTTTTCCCCTAGGCCGTTCTAGTTATTCGTTTCGAGCATCAGAACTGCGAAAATTTTGAGTTTCTCAAGCGTTTCTTACATCCAAACTGCCATATCTCGCGAACAGATTGACCAATCCGGAAAATTTCAGTTGCATCTGAAAGTAGAAACTCGCCCGATTACAGCGGTGTCCGTACTTTTCCCCTAGGCCGTTCCAGTTTTGCGTTTCTAGCATCAGAACTGCGAAAATTTTGAGTTTCTCAAGCGTTTCTTACCTCCAAACTGCCATATCTCGCGAACAGATTGACCAATCCGGAAAATTTCAGTTGCGTCTGAAAGTAGAAACTCGCCGGATTACAACGTTATGCGTACTTTTCCCCTAGGCCGTTCAGCTTATTCGTTTCGAGCATCAGAACTGCGAAAATTTTGAGTTTCTCAAGCGTTTCTTACCCCCAAACTGCCTTATCTCGCGAACAGATTGACCAATCCGCAAAATTTCTGTTGCATCTGAAAGAAGAAACTCCCCCGATTACAACGGTGTGCGTACTTTTCCACTAGGCCGTTCTAGTTATGCGTTTTGAGCATCAGAACTTTGAAAATTTTGAGTTTCTCAAGCGTTTCTTACATCGAAACTGCCATATCTGGCAAACGGATTGACCAATACGCCAAATTTCTCTTGCATCTGAAAGTAGAAACTCGCCCGATTACAAAGGTGTTCCTACTTTTCCCTTAGGCCGTTCTAGTTATTTGTTCCGAGCATCAGAACTGCAAAATTTTGAACTTCTCAAGCGTTTCATACATCCAAACTGCCATATCTCGCGAACGGATTGACCAATCCGCAAAATTTCTGTTGCATCTGAAAGTAGAAAGCCGCCCGATTACAACGGTATGCGTACTTTTCCCCTGGGCCGTTCTAGTTATTCGTTTCGAGCATCAGAACTGTGAAAATTTTGAGTTTCTCAACCATTTCTTAGCTTCAAACTCCCACATCTCGCGAACGGATTGACCTAACCCAAAAATTCCTATTGCATTTGAAAGTATAATAGAAACTCGCCCGATTACAACGGTATGTGTATTTTTTCCCTAGGCCATTCTGGTTAAGCGTTTGGAGCAGCAGAATTGCGAAAAATTTGTTGTCTTCTCAACCATTTCTCAGCTTCAAACTCCCATATCTCGCGAACGGATTGAGCTAACCCAAAAATTCCTATTGCATATGAAAGTAGAAACTCGCCCGATTACAGCGGTATGTGTATTTTTTCCCTAGGCCATTCTGTTTGAGCGTTTGGAGCAGCAGAATTGCGAAAAATATGTTGTCTTCTCAACCATTTCTCAGCTTCAAACTCCCATATCTCGCGAACGGATTGAGCTAACCCAAAAATTCCTATTACATATGAAAGTAGAAACTCGCCCGATTACAGCGCTATGTGTATTTTTTCCCTAGGCCATTCTGGTTGAGCGTTTGGAGCAGCAGAATTGCGAAAAATATGTTGTCTTCTCAACCATTTCTTAGCTTCAAAGTCCCATATCTCATGAACGGATTGACCAAACCCAAAAATTCCTGCTGCGTCTGAAAGTGGAAACTCGCCCGATTACAACGGTATGCGTATTTTTTCCCTAGGCCATTCTGGTTGAGCGTTTGGAGCAGCAGAATTGCGAAAAATTTGTTCTCTTCTCAACCATTTCTTAGCTTCAAAGTCCCATATCTCATGAACGGATTGACCAAACCCAAAAATTCCTGCTGCGTCTGAAAGTAGAAACTCGCCCGATTACAACGGAATGTGTATTTTTTCCCTAGGCCATTCTGGTTAAGCGTTTGGAGAAGCAGAATTGCGAAAAATTTGTTGTCTTCTCAACCATTTCTCAGCTTCAAACTCCCATATCTCGCGAACGGATTGAGCTAACCCAAAAATTCCTATTGCATATGAAAGTAGAAACTCGCCCGATTACAGCGGTATGTGTATTTTTTCCCTAGGCCATTCTGTTTGAGCGTTTGGAGCAGCAGAATTGCGAAAAATATGTTGTCTTCTCAACCATTTCTCAGCTTCAAACTCCCATATCTCGCGAACGGATTGAGCTAACCCAAAAATTCCTATTACATATGAAAGTAGAAACTCGCCCGATTACAGCGCTATGTGTATTTTTTCCCTAGGCCATTCTGGTTGAGCGTTTGGAGCAGCAGAATTGCGAAAAATTTGTTGTCTTCTCAACCATTTCTTAGCTTCAAAGTCCCATATCTCATGAACGGATTGACCAAACCCAAAAATTCCTGCTGCGTCTGAAAGTGGAAACTCGCCCGATTACAACGGTATGCGTATTTTTTCCCTACGCCATTCTGGTTGAGCGTTTGGAGCAGCAGAATTGCGAAAAATTTGTTCTCTTCTCAACCATTTCTTAGCTTCAAAGTCCCATATCTCATGAACGGATTGACCAAACCCAAAAATTCCTGCTGCGTCTGAAAGTAGAAACTCGCCCGATTACAACAGTATGTGTATTTTTTCCGTAGGCCATTGTGGTTAAGCGTTTGGAGCAGCAGAATTGCGAAAAATTTGCTGTCTTCTCAACCATTTCTCAGCTTCAAACTCCCATATCTCCCGAACGGATTGACCTGACCCAAAAATTCCTATGGCATCTGAAAGTAGAAACTCGCCCGATTACAACGGTATGTGTATTTTTTCCCTAGGCCATTGTGGTTAAGCGTTTGGAGCAGCAGAATTGCGAAAAATTTGTTCTCTTCTCAACCATTTCTTAGCTTCAAACTCCCACATCTCGGGAACGGATTGACCTAACCCAAAAATTCCTATTGCATTTGTAAGTTGAAACTCGCCCGATTACAACGGCATGTGTTTTTTTTCCCTAGGCCATTCTGGTTAAGCGTTTGGAGCAGCAGAAGTGCGAAAAATTTTTTGTCTTATCAACCATTTCTTAGCCTCAAACACCCATATCTCGCGAACGGATTGACCTAACCCAAAAATTTCTGTTGCACCTGAAAGTAGAAACTCGCCCGATTACAACGGTATGTGTATTTTTTCCCTAGGCCATTCTGGTTAAGCGTTTGGAGCAGCAGAATTGCGAAAAATTTGTTGTCTTCTCAACCATTTCTCAGCTTCAAACTCCCATATCTCGCGAACGGATTGAGCTAACACAAAAATTCCTATTGCATATGAAAGTAGAAACTCGCCCGATTACAGCGGTATGTGTATTTTTTCCCTAGGCCATTCTGTTTGAGCGTTTGGAGCAGCAGAATTGCGATAAATTTGTTGTCTTCTCAACCATTTCTTAGCTTCAAAGTCCCATATCTCATGAACGGATTGACCAAACCCAAAAATTCCTGCTGCGTCTGAAGGTAGAAACTCGCCCGATTACAACGGTATGTGTATTTTTTCCCTAGGCCATTGTGGTTAAGCGTTTGGAGCAGCAGAATTGCGAAAAATTTGTTCTCTTCTCAACCATTTCTTAGCTTCAAAGTCCCATATCTCATGAACGGATTGAGCTAACCCAAAAATTCCTATTACATATGAAAGTAGAAACTCGCCCGATTACAGCGGTATGTGTATTTTTTCCCTAGGCCATTCTGGTTGAGCGTTTGGAGCAGCAGAATTGCGAAAAATTTGTTGTCTTCTCAACCATTTCTTAGCTTCAAACTCCCACATCTCGCGAACGGATTGACCTAACCCAAAAATTCCTATTGCATTTGAAAGTATAATAGAAACTCGCCCGATTACAACGGTACGTGTATTTTTCCCCTAGGCCATTCTGGTTAAGCGATTGGAGCAGCAGAAGTGCGAAAAATTTGTTGTCTTCTCAACCATTTCTTAGCTTCAAAGTCCCATATCTCCCGAACGGATTGACCAAACCCAAAAATTCCTGCTGCGTCTGAAAGTAGAAACTCGCCCGATTACAACGGTATTCGTATTTTTTCCCTAGGCCATTCTGGTTGAGCGTTTGGAGCAGCAGAATTGCGAAAAATTTGTTCTCTTCTCAACCATTTCTTAGCTTCAAACTCCCACATCTCGCGAACGGATTGACCTAACCCAAAAATTCCTATTGCATTTGAATGTAGAAACTCGCCCGATTACAACGGCGTGTGTATTTTTTTCCCTAGGCCATTCTGGTTAAATGGTTGGAGCAGCAGAAGTGCGAAAAATTTGTTGTCTTCTCAACCATTTCTTAGCCTCAAACTCCCATATCTCGCGAACGGATTGACCTAACCCAAAAATTCCTGTTGCATCTCAAAGTAGAAACTCGCCCGATTACAACGGTATGTGTATTTTTTCCCTAGGCCAGTCTGGTTAAGCGTTTGGAGCAGCAGAATTGCGAAAAATTTGTTGTCTTCTCAACCATTTCTTAGCCTCAAACTCCCATATCTCGCGAACGGATTGACCTAACCCAAAAATTCCTATTGCATCTGAAAGCAGAAACTCGCCCGATTACAGCGGTATGTGTATTTTTTCCCTAGGGCATTCTGGTTAAGCGTTTGGAGCAGCAGAATTGCGAAAAATTTGTTGCCTTCTCATCCATTTCTTGGCTTCAAACTTCCATATCTCGCGAACGGATTGACCTGACCCAAAAATTCCTGTTGCGTCTGAAAGTAGAAACTCGCCCGATTACAACGGTATGTGTATTTTTTCCCTAGCCCATTCTGGTTAAGCGTTTGGAGCAGCATAATTGCGAAAAATTTGTTGTCTTCTCAACCATTTCTTAGCTTCAAAGTCCCATATCTCATGAACGGATTGACCAAACCCAAATATTCCTACTGCGTCTGAAAGTAGAAACTCGCCCGATTACAACGGTAAGCGTATTTTTTCCCTAGGCCATTCTGGTTAAGCGTTTGGAGCAGCAGAATTGCGAAAAATTTGTTGTCTTCTCAACCATTTCTTAGCTTCAAAGTCCCATATCTCATGAACGGATTGACCAAACCCAAAAATTCCTGCTGCGTCTAAAAGTAGAAACTCGCTCGATTACAACAGTATGTGTATTTTTTCCCTAGGCCATTCTGGTTAAGCGTTTGGAGCAGCAGAATTGCGAAAAATTTGTTGTCTTCTCAACCATTTCTCAGCTTCAAACTCCCATATCTCCCGAACGGATTGACCTAACCCAAAAATTCCTATTGCATATGAAAGTAGAAACTCGCCCGATTACAACGGTATGTGTATTTTTTCCCTAGGCCATTGTGGTTAAGCGTTTGGAGCAGCAGAATTGCGAAAAATTTGTTGTCTTCTCAACCATTTCTCAGATTCAAACTCTCCTATCTCCCGAACGGATTGACCTAACCCAAAAATTCCTATTGCATATGAAAGTAGAAACTCGCCCGATTACAACGGTATGTGTATTTTTTCCCTAGGCCATTCTGGTTGAGCGTTTGGAGTAGCAGAAGTGCGAAAAATTTGATGTCTTCTCAACCATTTCTTAGCCTCAAACTCCCATATCTCGCGAACGGATTGACCTAACCCAAAAATTCCTATTGCATCTGAAAGCAGAAACTCGCCCGATTACAGCGGTATGTGTATTTTTTCCCTAGGCCATTCTGGTTAAGCGTTTGGAGCAGCAGAATTGCGAAAAATTTGTTGTCTTCTCAACCATTTCTTAGCTTCAAAGTCCCATATCTCATGAACGGATTGACCAAACCCAAAAATTCCTGCTGCGTCTAAAAGTAGAAACTCGCCCGATTACAACAGTATGTGTATTTTTTCCCTAGGTCATTGTGGTTAAGCGTTTGGAGCAGCAGAATTGCGAAAAATTTGTTGTCTTCTCAACCATTTCTCAGCTTCAAACTCCCATATCTCCCGAACGGATTCACCTAACCCAAAAATTCCTATTGCATTCGAAAGTAGAAACTCGCCCGATTACAACGGTATGTGTATTTTTTCCCTAGGGCATTCTGGTTAAGCGTTTGGAGCAGCAGAATTGCGAAAAATTTTTTGCCTTCTCATCCATTTCTTGGCTTTAAACTTCCATATCTCGCGAACCGATTGACCTGACCCAAAAATTCCTGTTGCGTCTGAAAGTAGAAACTCGCCCGATTACAACGGTATGTGTATTTTTTCCCTAGCCCATTCTGGTTGAGCGTTTGGAGCAGCAGAATTGCGAAAAATTTGTTCTCTTCCCAACCATTTCTTAGCTTCAAACTCCCATATCTCGGGAACGGATTGATCTAACCCAAAAATTCCTATTGCACTTGTAAGTCGAAACTCGCCCGATTACAACGGCATGTGTTTTTTTCCCCTAGGCCACTCTGGTTAAGCGTTTGGAGCAGCAGAAGTGCGAAAAATTTTTTGTCTTCTCAACCATTTCTTTGCCTCAAACTCCCATATCTCCCGAACGGATTGACCTAACCCAAAAATTCCTATTGCATATGAAAGTAGAAACTCGCCCGATTACAACGGTATGTGTATTTTTTCCCTAGGCCATTCTGGTTGAGCGTTTGGAGTAGCAGAAGTGCGAAAAATTTGATGTCTTCTCAACCATTTCTTAGCCTCAAACTCCCATATCTCGCGAACGGATTGACCTAACCCAAAAATTCCTATTGCATCTGAAAGCAGAAACTCGCCCGATTACAGCGGTATGTGTATTTTTTCCCTAGGCCATTCTGGTTAAGCGTTTGGAGCAGCAGAATTGCGAAAAATTTGTTGTCTTCTCAACCATTTCTTAGCTTCAAAGTCCCATATCTCATGAACGGATTGACCAAACCCAAAAATTCCTGCTGCGTCTAAAAGTAGAAACTCGCCCGATTACAACAGTATGTGTATTTTTTCCCTAGGTCATTGTGGTTAAGCGTTTGGAGCAGCAGAATTGCGAAAAATTTGTTGTCTTCTCAACCATTTCTCAGCTTCAAACTCCCATATCTCCCGAACGGATTCACCTAACCCAAAAATTCCTATTGCATTCGAAAGTAGAGACTCGCCCGATTACAACGGTATGTGTATTTTTTCCCTAGGGCATTCTGGTTAAGCGTTTGGAGCAGCAGAATTGCGAAAAATTTTTTGCCTTCTCATCCATTTCTTGGCTTTAAACTTCCATATCTCGCGAACCGATTGACCTGACCCAAAAATTCCTGTTGCGTCTGAAAGTAGAAACTCGCCCGATTACAACGGTATGTGTATTTTTTCCCTAGCCCATTCTGGTTGAGCGTTTGGAGCAGCAGAATTGCGAAAAATTTGTTCTCTTCCCAACCATTTCTTAGCTTCAAACTCCCATATCTCGGGAACGGATTGACCTAACCCAAAAATTCCTATTGCACTTGTAAGTCGAAACTCGCCCGATTACAACGGCATGTGTTTTTTTCCCCTAGGCCACTCTGGTTAAGCGTTTGGAGCAGCAGAAGTGCGAAAAATTTTTTGTCTTCTCAACCATTTCTTTGCCTCAAACTCCCATATCTCCCGAACGGATTGACCTAACCCAAAAATTCCTATTGCATATGAAAGTAGAAACTCGCCCGATTACAACGGTATGTGTATTTTTTCCCTAGGCCATTGTGGTTAAGCGTTTGGAGCAGCAGAAGTGCGAAAAATTTGTTGTCTTCTCAACCATTTCTCAGCTTCAAACTCCCATATCTCGCGAACGGATTGAGCTAACCCAAAAATTCCTATTGCATATGAAAGTAGAAACTCGCCCGATTACAGCGGTATGTGTATTTTTTCCCTAGGCCATTCTGGTTGAGCGTTTGGAGCAGCAGAATTGCGAAAAATTTGTTGTCTTCTCAACCATTTCGTAGCTTCAAAGTCCCATATCTCATGAACGGATTGACCAAACCCAAAAATTTCTGCTGCGTCTGAAAGTAGAAACTCGCCCGATTACAACAGTATGTGTATTTTTTCCCTAGGCCATTGTGGTTAAGCGTTTGGAGCAGCAGAATTGCGAAAAATTTTTTGCCTTCTCATCCATTTCTTGGCTTCAAACTTCCATATCTCGCGAACGGATTGACCTAACCCAAAAATTCCTGTTGCGTCTGAAAGTAGAAACTCGCCCGATTACAACGGTATGTGTATTTTTTCCCTAGCCCATTCTGGTTAAGCGTTTGGAGCAGCAGAATTGCGAAAAATTTGTTGTCTTCTCAACCATTTCTTAGCTTCAAAGTCCCATATCTCATGAACGGATAGACCAAACCCAAAAATTCCTGCTGCGTCTGAAAGTAGAAACTCGCCCGATTACAACGGTAAGCGTATTTTTTCCCTAGCCCATTCTGGTTGAGCGTTTGGAGCAGCAGAATTGCGAAAAATTTGTTGTCTTCTCAACCATTTCTCAGCTTCAAACTCCCATATCTCGCGAACGGATTGAGCTAACCCAAAAATTCCTATTACATATGAAAGTAGAAACTCGCCCGATTACAGCGGTATGTGTATTTTTTCCCTAGGCCATTCTGGTTGAGCGTTTGGAGCAGCAGAATTGCGAAAAATTTGTTGTCTTCTCAACCATTTCTTAGCTTCAAAGTCCCATATCTCATGAACGGATTGACCAAACCCAAAAATTCCTGCTGCGTCTGAAAGTGGAAACTCGCCCGATTACAACGGTATGCGTATTTTTTCCCTAGGCCATTCTGGTTGAGCGTTTGGAGCAGCAGAATTGCGAAAAATTTGTTCTCTTCTCAACCATTTCTTAGCTTCAAAGTCCCATACCTCATGAACGGATTGACCAAACCCAAAAATTCCTGCTGCGTCTGAAAGTAGAAACTCGCCCGATTACAACAGTATGTGTATTTTTTCCGTAGGCCATTGTGGTTAAGCGTTTGGAGCAGCAGAATTGCGAAAAATTTGTTGTCTTCTCAACCATTTCTCAGCTTCAAACTCCCATATCTCCCGAACGGATTGACCTAACCCAAAAATTCCTATTGCATATGAAAGTAGAAACTCGCCCGATTACAACGGTATGTGTATTTTTTCCCTAGGCCATTGTGGTTAAGCGTTTGGAGCAGCAGAATTGCGAAAAATTTGTTCTCTTCTCAACCATTTCTTAGCTTCAAACTCCCACATCTCGGGAACGGATTGACCTAACCCAAAAATTCCTATTGCATTTGTAAGTTGAAACTCGCCCGATTACAACGGTATGCGTATTTTTTCCCTAGGCCATTCTGGTTAAGCGTTTGGAGCAGCAGAATTGCGAAAAATTTGTTCTCTTCTCAACCATTTCTTAGCTTCAAAGTCCCATATCTCATGAACGGATTGACCAAACCCAAAAATTCCTGCTGCGTCTGAAAGTAGAAACTCGCCCGATTACAACAGTATGTGTATTTTTTCCGTAGGCCATTGTGGTTAAGCGTTTGGAGCAGCAGAATTGCGAAAAATTTGTTGTCTTCTCAACCATTTCTCAGCTTCAAACTCCCATATCTCCCGAACGGATTGACCTAACCCAAAAATTCCTATTGCATATGAAAGTAGAAACTCGCCCGATTACAACGGTATGTGTATTTTTTCCCTAGGCCATTGTGGTTAAGCGTTTGGAGCAGCAGAATTGCGAAAAATTTGTTCTCTTCTCAACCATTTCTTAGCTTCAAACTCCCACATCTCGGGAACGGATTGACCTAACCCAAAAATTCCTATTGCATTTGTAAGTTGAAACTCGCCCGATTACAACGGCATGTGTTTCTTTTCCCTAGGCCATTCTGGTTAAGCGTTTGGAGCAGCAGAAGTGCGAAAAATTTTTTGTCTTATCAACCATTTCTTAGCCTCAAACACCCATATCTCGCGAACGGATTGACCTAACCCAAAAATTTCTGTTGCACCTGAAAGTAGAAACTCGCCCGATTACAACGGTATGTGTATTTTTTCCCTAGGCCATTCTGGTTAAGCGTTTGGAGCAGCAGAATTGCGAAAAATTTGTTGTCTTCTCAACCATTTCTTAGCTTCAAAGTCCCATATCTCATGAACGGATTGACCAAACCCAAAAATTCCTGCTGCGTCTGAAAGTGGAAACTCGCCCGATTACAACGGTATGCGTATTTTTTCCCTAGGCCATTCTGGTTGAGCGTTTGGAGCAGCAGAATTGCGAAAAATTTGTTCTCTTCTCAACCATTTCTTAGCTTCAAAGTCCCATATCTCATGAACGGATTGACCAAACCCAAAAATTCCTGCTGCGTCTGAAAGTAGAAACTCGCCCGATTACAACGGTATGTGTATTTTTTCCCTAGGCCATTCTGGTTAAGCGTTTGGAGCAGCAGAATTGCGAAAAATTTGTTGTCTTCTCAACCATTTCTCAGCTTCAAACTCCCATATCTCGCGAACGGATTGAGCTAACCCAAAAATTCCTATTGCATATGAAAGTAGAAACTCGCCCGATTACAGCGGTATGTGTATTTTTTCCCTAGGCCATTCTGTTTGAGCGTTTGGAGCAGCAGAATTGCGAAAAATATGTTGTCTTCTCAACCATTTCTCAGCTTCAAACTCCCATATCTCGCGAACGGATTGAGCTAACCCAAAAATTCCTATTACATATGAAAGTAGAAACTCGCCCGATTACAGCGCTATGTGTATTTTTTCCCTAGGCCATTCTGGTTGAGCGTTTGGAGCAGCAGAATTGCGAAAAATTTGTTGTCTTCTCAACCATTTCTTAGCTTCAAAGTCCCATATCTCATGAACGGATTGACCAAACCCAAAAATTCCTGCTGCGTCTGAAAGTGGAAACTCGCCCGATTACAACGGTATGCGTATTTTTTCCCTTGGCCATTCTGGTTGAGCGTTTGGAGCAGCAGAATTGCGAAAAATTTGTTCTCTTCTCAACCATTTCTTAGCTTCAAAGTCCCATATCTCATGAACGGATTGACCAAACCCAAAAATTCCTGCTGCGCCTGAAAGTAGAAACTCGCCCGATTACAACAGTATGTGTATTTTTTCCGTAGGCCATTGTGGTTAAGCGTTTGGAGCAGCAGAATTGCGAAAAATTTGCTGTCTTCTCAACCATTTCTCAGCTTCAAACTCCCATATCTCCCGAACGGATTGACCTGACCCAAAAATTCCTATGGCATCTGAAAGTAGAAACTCGCCCGATTACAACGGTATGTGTATTTTTTCCCTAGGCCATTGTGGTTAAGCGTTTGGAGCAGCAGAATTGCGAAAAATTTGTTCTCTTCTCAACCATTTCTTAGCTTCAAACTCCCACATCTCGGGAACGGATTGACCTAACCCAAAAATTCCTATTGCATTTGTAAGTTGAAACTCGCCCGATTACAACGGCATGTGTTTTTTTTCCCTAGGCCATTCTGGTTAAGCGTTTGGAGCAGCAGAAGTGCGAAAAATTTTTTGTCTTATCAACCATTTCTTAGCCTCAAACACCCATATCTCGCGAACGGATTGACCTAACCCAAAAATTTCTGTTGCACCTGAAAGTAGAAACTCGCCCGATTACAACGGTATGTGTATTTTTTCCCTAGGCCATTCTGGTTAAGCGTTTGGAGCAGCAGAATTGCGAAAAATTTGTTGTCTTCTCAACCATTTCTCAGCTTCAAACTCCCATATCTCGCGAACGGATTGAGCTAACACAAAAATTCCTATTGCATATGAAAGTAGAAACTAGCCCGATTACAGCGGTATGTGTATTTTTTCCCTAGGCCATTCTGTTTGAGCGTTTGGAGCAGCAGAATTGCGATAAATTTGTTGTCTTCTCAACCATTTCTTAGCTTCAAAGTCCCATATCTCATGAACGGATTGACCAAAACCAAAAATTCCTGCTGCGTCTGAAGGTAGAAACTCGCCCGATTACAACGGTATGTGTATTTTTTCCCTAGGCCATTGTGGTTAAGCGTTTGGAGCAGCAGAATTGCGAAAAATTTGTTCTCTTCTCAACCATTTCTTAGCTTCAAAGTCCCATATCTCATGAACGGATTGAGCTAACCCAAAAATTCCTATTACATATGAAAGTAGAAACTCGCCCGATTACAGCGGTATGTGTATTTTTTCCCTAGGCCATTCTGGTTGAGCGTTTGGAGCAGCAGAATTGCGAAAAATTTGTTGTCTTCTCAACCATTTCTTAGCTTCAAAGTCCCATATCTCATGAACGGATTGACCAAACCCAAAAATTCCTGCTGCGTCTGAAAGTGGAAACTCGCCCGATTACAACGGTATGCGTATTTTTTCCCTAGGCCATTCTGGTTGAGCGTTTGGAGCCGCAGAATTGCGAAAAATTTGTTCTCTTCTCAACCATTTCTTAGCTTCAAAGTCCCATATCTCATGAACGGATTGACCAAACCCAAAAATTCCTGCTGCGTCTGAAAGTAGAAACTCGCCCGATTACAACAGTATGTGTATTTTTTCCGTAGGCCATTGTGGTTAAGCGTTTGGAGCAGCAGAATTGCGAAAAATTTGTTGTCTTCTCAACCATTTCTCAGCTTCAAACTCCCATATCTCCCGAACGGATTGACCTAACCCAAAAATTCCTATTGCATATGAAAGTAGAAACTCGCCCGATTACAACGGTATGTGTATTTTTTCCCTAGGCCATTGTGGTTAAGCGTTTGGAGCAGCAGAATTGCGAAAAATTTGTTCTCTTCTCAACCATTTCTTAGCTTCAAACTCCCACATCTCGGGAACGGATTTACCTAACCCAAAAATTCCTATTGCATTTGTAAGTTGAAACTCGCCCGATTACAACGGCATGTGTTTTTTTTTCCCTAGGCCATTCTGGTTAAGCGTTTGGAGCAGCAGAAGTGCGAAAAATTTTTTGTCTTATCAACCATTTCTTAGCCTCAAACACCCATATCTCGCGAACGGATTGACCTAACCCAAAAATTTCTGTTGCACCTGAAAGTAGAAACTCGCCCGATTACAACGGTATGTGTATTTTTTCCCTAGGCCATTCTGGTTAAGCGTTTGGAGCAGCAGAATTGCGCAAAATTTGTTGTCTTCTCAACCATTTCTCAGCTTCAAACTCCCATATCTCGCGAACGGATTGAGCTAACCCAAAAATTCCTATTGCATATGAAAGTAGAAACTCGCCCGATTACAGCGGTATGTGTATTTTTTCCCTAGGCCATTCTGTTTGAGCGTTTGGAGCAGCAGAATTGCGAAAAATATGTTGTCTTCTCAACCATTTCTCAGCTTCAAACTCCCA
Source organism: Ptiloglossa arizonensis (assembly GCF_051014685.1). Taxonomy (NCBI): domain Eukaryota; kingdom Metazoa; phylum Arthropoda; class Insecta; order Hymenoptera; family Colletidae; genus Ptiloglossa; species Ptiloglossa arizonensis. The sequence goes on along the minus strand of NW_027479228.1, from coordinate 10,464 downwards.
TATCTCGCGAACGGATTGAGCTAACCCAAAAATTCCTATTACATATGAAAGTAGAAACTCGCCCGATTACAGCGGTATGTGTATTTTTTCCCTAGGCCATTCTGGTTGAGCGTTTGGAGCAGCAGAATTGCGAAAAATTTGTTGTCTTCTCAACCATTTCTTACCTTCAAAGTCCCATATCTCATGAACGGATTGACCAAACCCAAAAATTCCTGCTGCGTCTGAAAGTGGAAACTCGCCCGATTACAACGGTATGCGTATTTTTTCCCTAGGCCATTCTGGTTGAGCGTTTGGAGCAGCAGAATTGCGAAAAATTTGTTCTCTTCTCAACCATTTCTTAGCTTCAAAGTCCCATATCTCATGAACGGATTGACCAAACCCAAAAATTCCTGCTGCGTCTGAAAGTAGAAACTCGCCCGATTACAACAGTATGTGTATTTTTTCCGTAGGCCATTGTGGTTAAGCGTTTGGAGTAGCAGAATTGCGAAAAATTTGCTGTCTTCTCAACCATTTCTCAGCTTCAAACTCCCATATCTCCCGAACGGATTGACCTAACCCAAAAATTCCTATTGCATATGAAAGTAGAAACTCGCCCGATTACAACGGTATGTGTATTTTTTCCCTAGGCCATTGTGGTTAAGCGTTTGGAGCAGCAGAATTGCGAAAAATTTGTTCTCTTCTCAACCATTTCTTAGCTTCAAACTCCCACATCTCGGGAACGGATTGACCTAACCCAAAAATTCCTATTGCATTTGTAAGTTGAAACTCGCCCGATTACAACGGCATGTGTTTTTTTTCCCTAGGCCATTCTGGTTAAGCGTTTGGAGCAGCAGAAGTGCGAAAAATTTTTTGTCTTATCAACCATTTCTTAGCCTCAAACACCCATATCTCGCGAACGGATTGAGCTAACCCAAAAATTCCTATTGCATATGAAAGTAGAAACTCGCCCGATTACAGCGGTATGTGTATTTTTTCCCTAGGCCACTCTGTTTGAGCGTTTGGAGCAGCAGAATTGCGAAAAATTTGTTGTCTTCTCAACCATTTCTTAGCTTCAAAGTCCCATATCTCATGAACGGATTGACCAAACCCAAAAATTCCTGCTGCTTCTTAAAGTAGAAACTCGCCCGATTACAACGGTAGGTGTATTTTTTTCCTAGCCCATTCTGGTTAAGCGTTTGGAGCAGCAGAATTGCGAAAAATTTGTTGTCTTCTCAACCATTTCTTAGCTTCAAAGTCCCATATCTCATGAACGGATTGACCAAACCCAAAAATTCCTGCTGCGTCTGAAAGTAGAAACTCGCCCGAATACAACGGTATTCGTATTTTTTCCCTAGGCCATTCTGGTTAAGCGTTTGGAGCAGCAGAAGTGCGAAAAATTTGTTGTCTTCGCAACCATTTCTTAGCCGCAAACTCCCATATCTCGCGAACGGATTGACCTAACCCAAAAATTCCTACTGCATCTGAAAGCAGAAACTCGCCCGATTACAGCGGTATGTGTATTTTTTCCCTAGGGCATTCTGGTTAAGCGTTTGGAGCAGCAGAATTGCGAAAAATTTTTTGCATTCTCATCCATTTCTTGGCTTCAAACTTCCATATCTCGCGAACGGATTGACCTGACCCAAAAATTCCTGTTGCGTCTGAAAGTAGAAACTCGCCCGATTACAACGGTATGTGTATTTTTTCCCTAGGCCATTCTAGTTGAGCGTTTGGAGCAGCAGAATTGCGAAAAATTTGTTCTCTTCTCAACCATTTCTTAGCTTCAAACCCCATATCTCGCGAAAGGATTGACCTAACCCAAAAATTCCTGTTGCGTCTGAAAGTAGAAACTCGCCCGATTACAACGGTATGTGTATTTTTTCCCTAGCCCATTCTGGTTAAGCGTTTGGAGCAGCAGAATTGCGAAAAATTTGTTGTCTTCTCAACCATTTCTTAGCTTCAAAGTCCCATATCTCATGAACGGATTGACCAAACCCAAAAATTCCTGCTGCGTCTGAAAGTGGAAACTCGCCCGATTACAACGGTATGCGTATTTTTTCCCTAGGCCATTCTGGTTGAGCGTTTGGAGCAGCAGAATTGCGAAAAATTTGTTCTCTTCTCAACCATTTCTTAGCTTCAAAGTCCCATATCTCATGAACGGATTGACCAAACCCAAAAATTCCTGCTGCGTCTGAAAGTAGAAACTCGCCCGATTACAACAGTATGTGTATTTTTTCCGTAGGCCATTGTGGTTAAGCGTTTGGAGCAGCAGAATTGCGAAAAATTTGTTGTCTTCTCAACCATTTCTCAGCTTCAAACTCCCATATCTCCCGCACGGATTGACCTAACCCAAAAATTCCTATTGCATATGAAAGTAGAAACTCGCCCGATTACAACGGTATGTGTATTTTTTCCCTAGGCCATTGTGGTTAAGCGTTTGGAGCAGCAGAATTGCGAAAAATTTGTTCTCTTCTCAACCATTTCTTAGCTTCAAACTCCCACATCTCGGGAACGGATTGACCTAACCCAAAAATTCCTATTGCATTTGTAAGTTGAAACTCGCCCGATTACAACGGCATGTGTTTTTTTTTCCCTAGGCCATTCTGGTTAAGCGTTTGGAGCAGCAGAAGTGCGAAAAATTTTTTGTCTTCTCAACCATTTCTTAGCTTCAAAGTCCCATATCTCATGAACGGATTGAGCTAACCCAAAAATTCTTATTGCATATGAAAGTAGAAACTCGCCCGATTACAGCGGTATGTGTATTTTTTCCCTAGGCCATTCTGTTTGAGCGTTTGGAGCAGCAGAATTGCGAAAAATTTGTTGTCTTCGCAACCATTTCTTAGCCTCAAACTCCCATATCTCGCGAACGGATTGACCTAACCCAAAAATTCCTACTGCATCTGAAAGCAGAAACTCGCCCGATTACAGCGGTATGTGTATTTTTTCCCTAGGGCATTCTGGTTAAGCGTTTGGAGCAGCAGAATTGCGAAACATTTTTTGCATTCTCATCCATTTCTTGGCTTCAAACTTCCATATCTCGCGAACGGATTGACCTGACCCAAAAATTCCTGTTGCGTCTGAAAGTAGAAACTCGCCCGATTACAACGGTATGTGTATTTCTTCCCTAGGCCGTTCTGGTTAAGCGTTTGGAGCAGCAGAATTGCGAAAAATTTGTTGTCTTCTCAACCATTTCTTAGCTTCAAAGTCCCATATCTCATGAACGGATTGACCAAACCCAAAAATTCCTGCTGCGTCTGAAAGTGGAAACTCGCTCGATTACAACGGTATGCGTATTTTTTCCCTAGGCCATTCTGGTTGAGCGTTTGGAGCAGCAGAATTGCGAAAAATTTGTTCTCTTCTCAACCATTTCTTAGCTTCAAACTCCCACATCTCGGGAACGGATTGACCTAACCCAAAAATTCCTATTGCATTTGTAAGTTGAAACTCGCCCGATTACAACGGCATGTGTTTTTTTTCCCTAGGCCATTCTGGTTAAGCGTTTGGAGCAGCAGAATTGCGAAAAATTTGTTGTCTTCTCAACCATTTCTCAGCTTCAAACTCCCATATCTCGCGAACGGATTGAGCTAACCCAAAAATTCTTATTGCATATGAAAGTAGAAACTCGCCCGATTACAGCGGTATGTGTATTTTTTCCCTAGGCCATTCTGTTTGAGCGTTTGGAGCAGCAGAATTGCGAAAAATTTGTTGTCTTCTCAACCATTTCTTAGCTTCAAAGTCCCATATCTCATGAACGGATTGACCAAACCCAAAAATTCCTGCTGCGTCTGAAGGTAGAAACTCGCCCGATTACAACGGTATGCGCATTTTTTCCCTAGGCCATTCTGGTTGAGCGTTTGGAGCAGTAGAATTGCGAAAAATTTGTTGTCTTCTCAACCATTTCTTAGCTTCAAAGTCCCATATCTCATGAACGGATTGACCAAACCCAAAAATTCCTGCTGCTTCTTAAAGTAGAAACTCGCCCGATTACAACGGTATGTGTATTTTTTCCCTAGCCCATTCTAGTTGAGCGTTTGGAGCAGCAGAATTGCGAAAAATTGTTCTCTTCTCAACCATTTCTTAGCTTCAAACCCCCATATCTCGCGAACGGATTGACCTAACCCAAAAATTCCTATTGCATCTGAAAGTAGAGACTCGCCCGATTACAGCGGTATGTGTATTTTTTTCCTAGGCCATTCGGGTTAAGCGTTTGGAGCAGCAGAATTGCGAAAAATTGTTTGCCTTCTCAACCATTTCTTGGCTTCAAACTCCCATATCTCGCGAACGGATTGTCCAAACCCAAAAATTCCTATTGCATCTGAAAGTAGATACTCGCCCGATTACAACGGTAAGTGTATTTTTTCCCTGGGCCATTCTGGTTAAGCGTTTGGAGCAGCAGAATTGCGAAAAATTGTTTGCCTTCTCAACCATTTCTTGGCTTCAAACTCCCATATCTCGCGAACGGATTGTCCTAACCCAAAAATTCCATTTCCATCTGAAAGTAGAAACTCACCCGATTACAACGGTAAGTGTATTTTTTCCCTAGGCCATTCCGGTTAAGCGTTTGGAGCAGCAGAATTGCGAAAAATTTTTTGCCTTCTCAACCATTTCTTGGCTTCAAACTCCCATATCTCGCGAACGGATTGACCTAACCCAAAGTTCCTACTGCATCTGAAAGCAGAAACTCGCCCGATTACAGCGGTATGTGTATTTTTTCCCTAGGGCATTCTGGTTAAGCGTTTGGAGCAGCAGAATTGCGAAAAATTTTTTGCATTCTCATCCATTTCTTGGCTTCAAACTTCCATATCTCGCGAACGGATTGACCTGACCCAAAAATTCCTGTTGCGTCTGAAAGTAGAAACTCGCCCGATTACAACGGTATGTGTATTTTTTCCCTAGCCCATTCTGGTTAAGCGTTTGGAGCAGCAGAATTGCGAAAAATTTTTTGCCTTCTCAACCATTTCTTGGTTTCAAACTCCCATATCTCATGAACGGATTGACCAAACCCAAAAATTCCTGCTGCGTCTGAAAGTAGAAACTCGCCCGATTACATCGGTATGTGTATTTTTTCCCTAGCCCGTTCTAGTTGAGCGTTTGGAGCAGCAGAATTGCGAAAAATTTGTTGCCTTCTCAACCATTTCTTGGCTTCAAACTTCTAATATCTCGCGAACGGATTGACCTAACCCAAAAATTCCTGTTGCGTCTGAAAGTAGAAACTCGCCCGATTACAACGGTATGTGTATTTCTTCCCTAGGCCATTCTGGTTAAGCGTTTGGAGCAGCAGAATTGCGAAAAATTTGTTGTCTTCTCAACCATTTCTTAGCTTCAAAGTCCCATATCTCATGAACGGATTGACCAAACCCAAGAATTCCTGCTGCGTCTGAAAGTAGAAACTCGCCCGATTACAACGGTATTCGTATTTTTTCCCTAGGCCATTCTGGTTGAGCGTTTGGAGCAGCAGAATTGCGAAAAATTTGTTCTCTTCTCAACCATTTCTTAGTTTCAAACTCCCACATCTCGCGAACGGATTGACCTAACCCAAAAATTCCTGTTGCATCTGAAAGTAGAAACTCGCCCGATTACAACGGTATGTGTATTTTTTCCCTAGCCCATTCTAGTTGAGCGTTTGGAGCAGCAGAATTGCGAAAAATTTGTTCTCTTCTCAACCATTTCTTAGCTTCAAACCCCCATATCTCGCGAACGGATTGACCTAACCCAAAAATTCCTGTTGCGTCTGAAAGTAGAAACTCGCCCGATTACAACGGTATGTGTATTTTTTTCCTAGCTCATTCTGGTTAAGCGTTTGGAGCAGCAGAATTGCGAAAAATTTGTTGTCTTCTCAACCATTTCTTAGCTTCAAAGTCCCATATCTCATGAACGGATTGACCAAACCCAAAAATTCCTGCTGCGTCTGAAAGTAGAAACTCGCCCGATTACAACGGTATGCGTATTTTTTCCCTAGGCCAATCTGGTTAAGCGTTTGGAGCAGCAGAATTGCGAAAAATTTGTTGTCTTCTCAACCATTTCTTAGCCTCAAACTCCCATATCTCGCGAACGGATTGACCTAACCCAAAAATTCCTACTGCATCTGAAAGCAGAAAGTCGCCCGATTACAGCGGTATGTGTATTTTTTCCCTAGGGCATTCTGGTTAAGCGTTTGGAGCAGCAGAATTGCGAAAAATTTTTTGCATTCTCATCCATTTCTTGGCTACAAACTTCCATATCTCGCGAACGGATTGACCTGACCCAAAAATTCCTGTTGCGTCTGAAAGTAGAAACTCGCCCGATTACAACGGTATGTGTATTTTTTCCCTAGCCCATTCTGGTTAAGCGTTTGGAGCAGCAGAATTGCGAAAAATTTTTTGCCTTCTCAACCATTTCTTGGTTTCAAACTCCCATATCTCATGAACGGATTGACCTAACCAAAAAATTCCTGTTGCGTCTGAAAGTAGAAACTCGCCCGATTACAACGGTATGTGTATTTTTTCCCTAGGCCATTCTGGTTGAGCGTTTGGAGCAGCAGAATTGCGAAAAATTTGTTGTCTTCTCAACCATTTCTTAGCTTCAAAGTCCCATATCTCATGAACGGATTGACCAAACCCAAAAATTCCTGCTGCGTCTGAAAGTAGAAACTCGCCCGATTACAACGGTATGAGTATTTTTTCCCTAGGCCATTCTGGTTAAGCGTTTGGAGCAGCAGAAGTGCGAAAAATTTGTTGTCTTCTCAAGCATTTCTTAGCCTCAAACTCCCATATCTCGCGAACGGATTGACCTAACCCAAAAATTCCTACTGCATCTGAAAGCAGAAACTCGCCCGATTACAACGGTATGTGTATTTTTTCCCTAGGCCATTGTGGTTAAGCGTTTGGAGCAGCAGAATTGCGAAAAATTTGTTCTCTTCTCAACCATTTCTTAGCTTCAAACTCCCACATCTCGGGAACGGATTGACCTAACCCAAAAATTCCTATTGCATTTGTAAGTTGAAACTCGCCCGATTACAACGGCATGTGTTTTTTTTCCCTAGGCCATTCTGGTTAAGCGTTTGGAGCAGCAGAAGTGCGAAAAATTTTTTGTCTTATCAACCATTTCTTAGCCTCAAACACCCATATCTCGCGAACGGATTGACCTAACCCAAAAATTTCTGTTGCACCTGAAAGTAGAAACTCGCCCGATTACAACGGTATGTGTATTTTTTCCCTAGGCCATTCTGGTTAAGCGTTTGGAGCAGCAGAATTGCGAAAAATTTGTTCTCTTCTCAACCATTTCTTAGCTTCAAAGTCCCATATCTCATGAACGGATTGACCAAACCCAAAAATTCCTGCTGCTTCTTAAAGTAGAAACTCGCCCGATTACAACGGTATGTGTATTTTTTTCCTAGCCCATTCTGGTTAAGCGTTTGGAGCAGCAGAATTGCGAAAAATTTGTTGTCTTCTCAACCATTTCTTAGCTTCAAAGTCCCATATCTCATGAACGGATTGACCAAACCCAAAAATTCCTGCTGCGTCTGAAAGTAGAAACTCGCCCGATTACAACGGTATGCGTATTTTTTCCCTAGGCCATTCTGGTTAAGCGTTTGGAGCAGCAGAAGTGCGAAAAATTTGTTGTCTTCGCAACCATTTCTTAGCCTCAAACTCCCATATCTCGCGAACGGATTGACCTAACCCAAAAATTCCTACTGCATCTGAAAGCAGAAACTCGCCCGATTACAGCGGTATGTGTATTTTTTCCCTAGGGCATTCTGGTTAAGCGTTTGGAGCAGCAGAATTGCGAACATTTTTTGCATTCTCATCCATTTCTTGGCTTCAAACTTCCATATCTCGCGAACGGATTGACCTGACCCAAAAATTCCTGTTGCGTCTGAAAGTAGAAACTCGCCCGATTACAACGGTATGTGTATTTCTTCCCTAGGCCATTCTGGTTAAGCGTTTGGAGCAGCAGAATTGCGAAAAATTTGTTGTCTTCTCAACCATTTCTTAGCTTCAAAGTCCCATATCTCATGAACGGATTGACCAAACCCAAAAATTCCTGCTGCGTCTGAAAGTGGAAACTCGCCCGATTACAACGGTATGCGTATTTTTTCCCTAGGCCATTCTGGTTGAGCGTTTGGAGCAGCAGAATTGCGAAAAATTTGTTCTCTTCTCAACCATTTCTTAGCTTCAAACTCCCACATCTCGGGAACGGATTGACCTAACCCAAAAATTCCTATTGCATTTGTAAGTTGAAACTCGCCCGATTACAACGGGCGTGTGTTTTTTTTCCCTTGGCAATCCTGGTTAAGCGTTTGGAGCAGCAGAATTGCGAAAAATTTGTTGTCTTCTCAACCATTTCTCAGCTTCAACTCCCATAATCTCGCGAACGGATTGAGCTACCCAAAAATTCTTATTGCATATGAAAGTAGAAACTCGCCCGATTACAGCGGTATGTGTATTTTTTTTCCCTAGGCCATTCTGTTGAGCGTTTGGAGCAGCTAGAATTGCGAAAAATTTGTTGTCTTCTCAACCATTTCCTGAGCTTCAAAGTCCCATATCTCATGAACGGATTGACCAAACCCAAAAATTCTGCTGCTTCTTAAAGTAGAAACTCGCCCGATTACAACGGTATGTGTATTTTTTCCCTAGCCCATTCTAGTTGAGCCGTTTGTGGAGCAAGGCAGAATTGCGAAAAATTTGTTCTCTTCTCAACCATTTCTTAGCTTCAAAACCCCATATCTCGCGAACGGATTGACCTAACCAAAAATTCCTATTGCATCTGAAGTAGAGACTCGCCCGATTACAGCGGTATGTTAATTTTTCCCTAGGCCATTCGGGTTAAGCGTTTGGAGCAGCAGAATTGCGAAAAATTGTTTGCCTTCTCAACCATTTCTTGGGCATTCAAACATCCCATATCTCGCGAACGGATTGTCAAACCCAAAAATCCTATTGCATCTGAAAGTAGATACTCGCCCGATTACAACGGTAAGGTGTATTTTTTCCCTGGGCCATTCTGGTATAAGCGTTTGGAGCAGCAGAATTGCGAAAAATTGTTTGCCTCTCAACCATTTCTTGGCTTCCAAACTCCCATATCTCGCGAACGGATTGGTCCTACCCAAAATTCCATTTCCATCCTGAAAGTAGAAACTCACCCCGATTACAACGTATGTGTATTTTTCCCTAGGCCATTCGGTTAAGCGTTTGGAGAGCAGCAGATTGCGAAAAATTTTTTGCCTTCTCAACCATTTCTTGGCTTCAACTCCCATATCTCGCGAACGGATTGACCTAACCCCAAAGTTCCATATGCATCTGAAAGCAGAAACTCGCCCGATTACAGCGGTATGTGTATTTTTTCCCTAGGGCTTCTGGTAAGCGTTTGGAGCAGCAGAATTGCGAAAAATTTTTGCATTCTCACTCAACCTTTCTTGGCTCAAACTTCCATATCTCGCGAACGATTGACCTGACCCAAAATTCCTGTTGCGTCTGAAAGTAGAAACTCGCCCGATTACAACGGTATGTGTACTTTTTCCCTAGCCCATTCTGTTAAGCGTTTGAGCAGCAGAATTGCGAAAAATTTTTTGCCTTCTCAACCATTCTTGGTTTCAAACTTCCCCCTATATCTCATGAACGGATTGACCAAACCCAAAAATTCCTGCTGCGTCTGAAAGAAGAACTCCGCCCGATTACATCGGTATGTAGTATTTTTTTCCCTAGGCATTGTGGTTAAGCGTTTGGAGCAGCAGAATTGCGGAAAAATTTGTTCTCTTTCTCAACCATTTCTTAGCTTCAAAACTCCCATCTCGGGAACGGATTGACCTAACCCAGAAAAATTCCCGATTGCATTTGTAAGTTGAAACTCCGCCCGATTACAACGGCATGTGATTTTTTTTCCCTAGGCCATTCTGGTAAAGCGTTTGGAGCAGCAGACTGCGAAAAAATTTTTTGTTTATCAACCATTTCTTAGCCTCAAACACATATCTCTCGCGAACGGATTGGACCTAACCCCAAAAATTCTGTTGCACCTGGAAAGTAGAAACTCGCCCGATTGCAACGGTATGTGTATTTTTTCCCTAGGCCCTTCTGGTTAAGCGTTTGGGTGCAGCAGAATTGCGATAAAATTGTTTCTCTTCTCAACCCATTTCTTAGCTTCATACGCCCACATCTCGGGAACGGATTGACCTAACCCAAAAATTCCTATTGCATTGTAAGTTGAAATCTCGCCCGATTACAACGGCATGTGTTTTTTTTTTCCCTAGGCACATCTGGTTAAGCGTATGGAGCAGCAGAAGTGCGAAAAATATTTTGTCTTCCCAACCATTTCCTTAGCTTCAAAGTCCCATATCTCATGAACGGATTGACCAAACCCAAAAATTCCTGCTGCTTCGTAAAGTAAGAAACTCGCCCGATTACAACGGTATGTGTATTTTTTTCCTAGCCCAATCTGGTAAGCGTTTGGAGCAGCAGAATTGCGAAAAATTGTTGTCTTCCTCAACCATTTACTTAGCTTCAAAGTCCCATAGTC